>NW_006408679.1:1925423-1926062 GCF_000296735.1 Chrysochloris asiatica | reverse complement strand
CTTTAAATTTCGAGGAGATTTGTGTGCATGCGTAGTAGAACCCTCCGAAGGTGGGGCTGGGGTGCCCACTAGCTCAGGCACCCCTATAGTCACCATAATGGAGGTGCGCAGATAGCAAGGGACTAATGAACAGCTACCAAAAGAAAAGAATGTCCACACCTTTATCTCAGCGGTTCTGCCAGACGCGCGTGGTCTCACCCAAGATGGCAGCTCCTGTAGCAGCTGAGCATCCTGGACTAGAAAGCAATAGATTTCTTGCTTCTGCCACAAATTCCCCTATCTGTGAGTCTTCCAACCTTTTAAATATTCCTTTATATGTGGTTCAGAGTTCTGGGACCATCCCCTGAGCCTGCTTGGTCGGGTAGTATGTGTTGCTGTTGGTGGAGCTCCTTTACTGCACTTCCACCCGATCTGCCATCTTGTTTGTTCTCCCTGTATCATGCTTTTTTTAAATCTTCATCTGGTCGAATTCTGGTCAGCAATCCATCCACGCTATGTCAGATGGGTACTGACTGCAAGTCCAGAAGTTCTTGCATGCCTCCCTTTTCTTCAGATCCAGTGGCTGCTTCATTCTTAACATTAGCCTTCAGTGGTAAGTGGTAAATTTTCTTTGGGCTCAGGAGTTCACACACCACCCTG
>NW_006408679.1:1918426-1925323 GCF_000296735.1 Chrysochloris asiatica | reverse complement strand
AACAACAACAACAACAGAATGTGAAAGTCGGACACAAAAAATAGTTGGAAAATATGGCCTTGGTGATAGAAACGAGCTAGAGATACCATGATAGACTTTTGCAAGACCAATGGCTTAGTCATTGCAAATATCTTTTTCAGCAACATAAAAGGTGATTGGACACATGGATTTTGCCAGATGGAATACAAAGGAATTAAATTGACAACATCTGTAGGAAGAGACAATGGAGAAGCTAAATATCATCAGACCAAAAACAAAAAAAAATTAGGAGCCGACTATGGAACGACCAGCAATTGCTCAAATGCAAGTTCAGGATGAAGCAGAAAAAGGTTAAAACAAGTCCACAAAAGTCAAAAAAAGATCTTAAATATATCCCACCTGAATTTAGAGACCATCTTATGGAACAGAGTAGATACATTAGACACTAATGTCTGAAGGCCAAAAGAGTTGTGAATGACATCAAGAACATCATATATGAAGTAAGCAAAAGGTTATTAAAAAGACATGAAAGAAAGAAAACATTAAAATGAATGTCAGAAGAGACTCTGAAGCTTGCTCTTAAATAAAGAAAAAGCTAAAGTGACTGGAAAGAAATGATGAAGTAAAAGAACTGAATAGAAAATTTCAAAGGGCAGCTTGAGAAGACAAAGTAAAGTATTATAATGAAATGTGCAAAGACTTGGAGTTAAACAATCAAAGGGAAGAACAAACTAAGCATATGTTAAACTGAAAGAACTGAAGAAAAAAAGTTTGAATCTTGACTTGTAATATTGAAGGAGTCAATGGACTGAATAATGACTGATGCAGGAAGTATTAAAAGAAGATGAAAAAATTTACAACAACTGTTATCAAAAAGAATTGGTTGATGTTCAACCATTTCAAAAGGTACCATATGATCAAGGAAGAAATCCAAGATGCACTGAAGGCAGTGGTGAAAAAGAAGGCTCCAGGAACTGACAGATTACAACTTGAAATATTTCAACAAACTAACGCAGCATTGACGGTGCTCACTCATCTATGCCAAGACATAGAACATATGGAAAACATATGAAAGACAGTTAACTGGCCAACTGATTGCAAGAGATCCAGATCTGTGTCCATTCCAAAGGTGACCAGGAGAATGTGAAAATCACCAAACAATATAATTAATATTCAGATGCAAGTAAAATTTTGCTGAAGATAATTCAAACACTGTTGCAGCAGGAAATCAACAAGGAACTGCCCAAAATACAAGCTGGATTCAGAAGAGGACCTGGAATTAGGGATATCATTGCTGATGTCAGATGGATTTTGGCTGAAAGTAGAGAATACCAGAAAGATGTTTACTTGTACTTTATTGACTATGCAAATACTCTTGACTGTGTGGATCGTAACAAACAAATGGGAATTTCAGAAGACTTCATTGTGCTCATACATACGGAACCTGTGCATAGACCAATAGGCAATTGTTTGAGCAGAACAAGGGGATATTGGATAGTTAAAAATCATAAAAGTTATGCACTAGGGTTGTATTCTTTCACCATACTTAGTCAGTCCGTGTACTGAGCAAATAATCTGAGAAAGCCGAATAATATGAAGAAGAAAATTATACCACAATAGTAGAAAAACTCATTAACAACCTGTGATTTGCAGAGGGCACAACCATGCTTGCTGGAAGTAAAGAGTATGTGAGTATTTATTGATAGATTACAAGCATTAAATTTGGATTGAGCTTCAATATAAAGTAATGAAATCCTGATAGTTGGATCAGTGAAGAACATAATGATAAACAGAGAAAAGACTGAAGTTGTCAAAGACTATTTTGCTTGGCTCCAGAATGAATGCTCATAGAAGCTGTAGTTAATATATTAAATGAGATATTTGGCAAATTTACTGCAAAAGACTCTTTCCAACCTACACACGCTATGACGTCATTGAAAATGCCGTGTCTTGGACCAGGAGCACATCAGTCCTCAATGTGACATCTCTGGTTGTTAGTACTTTAAAGAAGTCTTTTACTAAAGACTAAAGATGTCAATTTGAGGACACAAGTGTGCGTGATCCAAGACATGGTCATTTCAATGAGCTCATATGCATGTGAAAGTTGGACAATGAATAAAGAAGACTGTAGAAAAACTGATGCATTTGAATTATGGTATTGGAGAAGAATATTGAAAATACCAGGAATTTCCAGAAGAACACATATCTGTCTTGGAAGAAGCACAGCCTGAATACTCCTTAGAATTGAGGATGGCGAGACTTCTGTTACTTTGGACATGTTGTCTGGAGGGCCCAATCCCTGAATAACGACATCATGTTTGGTAGAGGATCATAAAAACACAGGAAGTCTCACAAACAAGATGGATTGACATGGTGGTTGCAAAAACTGGCTCAAATATAATACTTGTGAGGCTGATACAGGATCAGGCAGTGTTTCACTCTGTTTTGTGGAGATTAGCTAAGAGTTGGAACCAATTGGACGACAACTAAGAACAAAGGGTGATGGAAAGGAATGGGACTGATAGTTAAGAGGTCTGTAGCCAGGCACAGAAAGAGGTGGGAGAGAGTACTGGAACTTAGAAGATGATGTTTTCCATGATGATAAAGAAGGACAAGGGTTGGACCAAAGACAATGTCATCAAACTAAAATGAGAATGACCCAGGGATGATGGTGAACAATGGTCTGAGGACTGAATCAGCTGATGAGGAGTCATAGTCCTGTGAATTGCAGAGCAGAGAAGAAACAGGAACTTCCTGTGGGCCAGGTTAAGAGAAAACCAGATCGCATTTACAATGTGGACCTACAAAAAGCACTTATTGAAATAGCTGAGAATGTAGGAAAACAGAAGTGCAGAAGAAGAAATGTGTTTCATTTGTCCTGAATCTTTGAAAAAGGATCAACACAAGGTACAGATGGAGCATTAAGGGGGAAGATGATGACAATCTACTCTTGTTCCAGTGTTTTCCCTATAATCCAAGCACAAATTTTCTCCCAATTTCATTCTGGGAAGCAAATATTTTTATGAAGCACTTTTCTAATATGAAGGAATCAATCTAAAAGCAATTCTAACTTCTCTCTTCTGTGCTCTGTTCTGTATAAGAATGGTAACTGGAATATAATGTATCATAACTTAAAATAAAATCACACACACAAAAACATCAATTGTGGATTGTAACCATGCCAATGAAACGATATACAATAGGATGACTGTAAAACTAATGTTCTCCCATGTAAACTATTATATAATTCACAATAAAACATCAAAACAAAACAAAACAAAAAGTCAATTTTTTTTCTGTGCTAAAATATTTACCCTCAAGGTAAAATATCTGTGATAAAAATTCACATACACTTGGCCAGATAGCTGTTGATTTTAAGCTGATTAAGAGGAACACTTACACTAATACTTTTTATGAGAAAAAAATTTACAATTTAAATCCATTATAAGCTCTAATTCAAAATTACTCTTGTAACTTTGTTGCCTAGCTCCAGTTTTATAGCAACACATATGTAAAAATAGACCTCACACCTACCTGACCTTTCTTGGTATTTTTATACACACACACACACACACAAACTAGGTAGTTCATAGAAGCATTTATAGGGTTAAAATCAAGCTGTGAAGGCTAAGCCACTCAGAGAAATGGCAACAAAGAAATGGTATTTAATATAACCCAAGATATAATACACAAGTGTACCACAAAGCCATCGTAATATCTAGACTAAAAACAGTGTTAAATTGAGATATATTTGGGTGATCTACGTCTTCCTCTATATGTGCTTATTTCATTCAGTTAAGTACACAAATTCATTGTACTTAAGAATTTTTCCTGAGATGTGTACTTAATGTCCATTTGATATAACAACCAGTACAGTGTTTTGTCCAATGGTACACTTACTTTGTGACAGGTACATCATGAGACGAATCAACATACGTTACATTTGTTGTTGTTAAGTGCCATTGAGTCAGTTTCAACTCATAGTGACCCTGTATAGGGTTTTCAAGGAGAGACTGGTGGGTTGGAATTGCAGACTTTTTGGTTAGCAGTTCAGTGCTTATCCCACAGTGCCACACCAGGACTCCTTTACATAGAAGACTCTAAAAAACACACTGGTATGAAATTTCATTTTGTCCACCACCACTCTGTACAGAATGTGCCAACATTTTAAAGTAAGTTCAATCATTACTCATTATTTTTTATATGGTCTGACATTAAGAACATTAATGGACAGTCAGGCTCACCTGAACCCCAGGGAGAACTGGATGACATTGTGTTTCTGGCACTTTTCTCCTAACTAGTGAAGGCACCCTTTGGCTTTTCGTGCTCACTCTCTGAAAGAGAATTTTTGTTTGTTACCTCTTACCGACATTTATTTTGACAGTTTTTTTCTGAGAGTCCATCCTCATCCTCTCCCATGATATCCACAGCTGAAAATATCAATGCAACCAAAATGGCAAAGCAGCACACCAGAGCAAAGACCACAATGCACTTCTGCTGGGACTGGAAGAGATACAGAAGATAAAGAAAAGTCAGTGGGACAGCTTTCAGGGAGGAAACTCAAGATTTGACAGGTCTTCAAAGTGCATGTACAATCCTTTGGGATATAATTACTTTCTGCCAGAGAAGCACTGCTCTCTGGGTAAAAATGTGCAAGATCGTTTAGCTTATTCTTCAACACAGCCTTCACATTCCCACTAAACACAGTAGAATCTGTTAAATAATTCAAGTGCAGTACCAAGACTTCTCAACTTTGTTGCTCTTCTTCCTAATCAAAAGCAGCCCAGAAAAGATTATTACCACATCCATTATTTCAAATTAAAAATGAAACACAGGGCAGTTCAACAACTGCTCTATGATCATTGCCACCACCTTCCAAACTCTATGCCAATTGTACTCTAACTCTACATGCTCTTGCTTTTTGTCTGATCTTTAAGATTTTTCTGATGAGGTCTTCTGGGGGAGATGGCCCTGGTCGTCAACATCAGTTCTGTACTTTGATCAGTTTTTCTAGGGTTTTCAGAGCCAGCAGAGAGATATGTCTAAGTAAGATGCTAGTACCATGAGCTATATTTCAAAACAATGAAAAACAACCATAACCAAAATTTATACTCTTGATATGACTTAAAGTTAGAAACACAGTTATCAGAAACACAAGTCTAATGAATACATGATCAAAGTCACTCATGTCTATGTTTTTAGATCCATGTGTTATAATCCAGGACATCCCTGTCTCAGAGGATTCATAGCCAAAGATGGCAGAGAGAACTGTGGGGCAAACAGTTTTGCCTGTTTTCCCTCTGTTGTATAAAACTGGATTAGAAAAAGCAGAAAGAGCAACTAAAACACATCTATGTGCAACATTCAGGAGTTATTTACAGAGGGAGAAGAGACATCTTTGACCAGGCAGACAGGTTGACACTTTAATGATGAGAGGTGATGCAAAGAGTTAATATAGTTGGTTAACCAAATGTTTTGGTTGCCCAGAGGCAACTCGGAAGAAAAGCCTGGTGCTCTACTTCTGAGAAAAAAAAAAAAAAAGACAAATCAGCCATTAGAAACTGCAGAGCAAGTTCTACTCTGACACACACGGGGTTACCAGGAGTAGCAACTGATTTGACAGCAACTGGTTTTCCAAGAAGCAGCTGGTGAGTTTGAACCATTAAGTTTGTGTTTCATAGTCCAGTGCTGATCTTACAGCACCACTAATTCAGTGTAATAGTATTTCGGATTGATTGATTTGGAAGAAGGAATACAGTAGGAAAGGAAGTAGGGCAAAGACTTGGGAACTGAGACTGTAATTTGAATTCAAAGAGCATAGAATTCTTTCATTATTAGAAATTGGAATTAGGCCCTTCTTACTAGGAATCCGGGCAGGACCTGACTCAAACTTGAGATCTGACCCCATGCTAGGACCCGTAGATAGGGGTGATTATTGGAAACGGGAAATGGAGTTCACCACAAATATCTGATTTTAAGATAAATGTCTATTAATCAGCCACCTGCACCAACTACCCACTTAATTAAGCTGTTTTTTAAAATTATTTATTATCTTCCCCTGAATGGGGTAAGAGGTTTTTTTTCTGGTCACCTGCTTTGCTTCAAGCACTCAAAGCCCCACGGTGCATCCTGGAGCTCTCAAGCATTCATCCTCTCTCTGGCCCAGGCAAACTTGGAAAGGGATAGCATCGAAGCAGTTCTCAAGAAAGGGAATTGTTAACCTTCTGAAACGCAAACAACTCCCAAAATCCAGGGCAAAGTGAGCTCCTTTAAGACACATTGTTGTTGTTAAGTGCCATTGAGTCGGTTCTGACTCATTGCAACCCTGTATAAGGTTTCTGAGGAGCAGCTGGTTGGTGAGTTTGAATTGCTGACCTTGTAGTTCAAACCTACATTGAGGTTCAGTGCTTATCCTATGGTGATGCCCCACCAGGACTCCTTAAAACACATTGTTGTTGAGTTTTTGTTAAGTGCCGTCCAGTCGGTTCTGACACATAGCAACCCTGTATAGAGTTTCTGAGGAGCAGTTGTGAGCTTGAATTGCCAACCTTGTGGTTCAAACAGACTTTGCAGTCCAGTGCACTAACCCATGCATTAGCAGAGGTGGGGTTTTTTGTTTTTGTTTTTTATTTGTGCATTGCTTGAGAGTGTTTTGGTGTTTTTTTTAAATGTCCTTTCCTATCCAAAATTAGGTAAAACACTTCCCAAAATTAAACCCAGAATGCTAGAGCAGAGAAAGAAGAGTGGGTAAAATACCTGTACTCCTAACTCCCAGAGATTTTGGTCAGCAATTCCTGTGTCTAGATTTTTCTGTCATACCCTTAGGCTTCCAAACCAACCAAATCACAGATTTACACAATCTTAGAAATCTGAGGAAGCTCAGAGGTTGTCCAAGTCAACTTTACCACGGTTATGTAT
>NW_006408679.1:1907030-1911454 GCF_000296735.1 Chrysochloris asiatica | reverse complement strand
GGGCTTGCCATGGCAATATGAGGCACTAGGAGAAAGGATGTGAGTGAAGTTGACATAGCTATCTTGTAAACTTTGTGTGTTTGTCTGGATCGTCTCTCTCTCTTTTGTCTTTCTCTTTCTTACTTCAGGTTTTATGAGTCATCATTCTATTATGGGGTCTGAGGATAAATGGGCACTTCCTCCCTCTGACTCAAGAGATTGGATAATCTCTTGTGAGAGTCATTTCCTTGCAGAGGTGGTGTTAATCAAACCAATGACGTATAAGCACCTCAATAATCCACGCAAACTTGTAAAATATTTCTGATTCTTCCGGGGAACATTCCCATAAGACCAGGTCAGCCAGAGTGCTCTTGAATCCCCGGATAATCCCATTAAGGGACTCCTAGGAGCACCAAGACATGTAAAAGGGGGAGACTTACCCTAGGATTAACATTCCGGAAGAGTCTGACCCACAAAACCACTTTTCAGACCCGATACACCATTCCTCATACTGAACCTGTTCCTGTCTGCCTAGTAGTAGCTGCTCTTCAGCACTGTCTCTTCCTTCCGCTGCATAGTAGAATTCTGGGGGCACACTGATCCTATCGAAAACTTGGGTCCTACCATAGCAAAGCTCTCCTTGTCTCCCTTGCAGACCCCTTCCCATCCCTTTGTTACTTTCAGTTCACCACTCTGACTTCCAGGCTCTGGTGTATCTCCTACAACCTACGTGCTGCTTTTTCTCTGGTAACCAGGCACAGAGCCTGACTTTAAGTTTGCATTGGACTTTTTCTAAAAATAACTCTCCTGGAAAGCTACATATGTGTCTTAAAGGATAGAATTAGTGCCCCAAAATGCCGTCATTTCTCAGATACCAGCAAGAACACAATATTTTACTACCAAGTGAAAGGATACGGATCCCTTCAGTTACCTGGTTTTGTTTTGTTTTTTTTTACCCCTCTTAAATCCCACAGTAACTATATTAATACTTTTAATTTTTGGACCTTGGTTGTTTAATCTGTTAATTATGTTTGTCTCTTCCAGGATACAAGCCTTCCAAGTAAGAATGATGATGCTACAAGGATATCAGCCACTTCCACATCAGCATAGCCCCAGAAACTCTGAAACAACACTTATCCCCCTAGCCGCTTCCACCCAAAATTTCCTACCTGCCACTCTTGCTGACAGAGAAAGATAGGAAGAGATTGGACCTGTAGCGTAGGTCCTTACCAGTAGGAAGTAGCCAGAGCGGTCATTGCCCATATTCTCTAAATCAATCCACGGTTCCGATTTCTTTAATGGGAGAATGACAGGTGCAGAGTACAATGAAGAGGGCAGGGTAAGAATTAGGCAGTTATATCAAGGGCCAACAACCAATCAGTGGGCAAGAACAAGGGGGAAATGGCTAAATCACAAAAAGACAAATGTGGCTTGTGCAGTGAAGGACAGCATCAGCCTTACCCCTAGGGGGAGGGTACCTGAAACCAGGAAGAGAACATCCAGACTTAATTCTCAAACCCCTGACTCTACGCTGTTTATCCTCACTCCCAAGGTAGACCCATCCCCACTCTTCTGGGAAAGTAATATGCTATAATAAACTTAATACTTTGCTGAAGATTTTTGCCTGCTGAACTTTGTCTTACTTGGAAAGGAGACAGGATTTGGTAAAACTGTCCCTTTCTGACACCAAACCAGGTCTCAACACCAGGGCAGCTGGCCCTGTGAACTTGGCAGTTTTGAACTGTTGCATAATATTCCATTACGTTGTTGTTGTTAAGTGTTGTTGAGTCAATTCTGACCCATAGCGACCCTGTATAGGGTTTCCAAGGAGCAGCTGGTAAGCCTGAACCACGAACCTTGAAGTTCAAACTGACTTTACAGTCCAGTGCATTAGCCCACAGCGCTATACTAGGACTCCATTCCATTACATGGACAGATTATGATTTCTTTTACTCTAAAAAAAATATTTTTAAAACACTTAGAAAAAAAATAATTAAACATCTCTTTTACTTCATCCATATACCTTAGAAGTTGTAAGCAAAAACAGAAATAAAAAAGCTTTTAGGGAAGTTAAAAGACATGCACATTAATCCAGTAAAGGAAAATATAATTAAACTTCAACTCAAAAAGAACATTGTGGAGAGCAGCCATAAATACATTTTATTTCCTTTAACAGTGTCAGGCACAAAATGGGTAGGCAGTGAATGAATGACTCCTACTGCAGTTAAGAAAGCAAAAAGCTAGCTGCTCTCAAGTCAACTTCGACTCATGGTGACCCATGTGTGTCAGAGTATTATAACTGTGCCCATATGGTTTTCAGTGGCTGAATTTTTGGAAGATTGCCTGGTCTTTCTTTTGAGATGCCTCTGGGTGAACTCAAAACTTCAACCTTTTGTTTAGCAGGGAGCTCATTAATCATTTGCACTACCCAGCTAGTCAGTTAGGTTAATACTAAGCCCATAACATCCAACAGCAATGATTAGCCTCCCTTTATTTTGAATGCTCTCATAAAATACTAAATAAAGAATCCTAGTAAATTTATAAGGAGCGCTGGTAGCATAGTGCATTACGCATTGAGTTGCTAACCTTAAGTTCAGCAGTTTGAATTTATCAGCTGCTCCATGAGAGAAACTGCTTTGTGCGCCTGTAAAGATTCACAGCCTCAGAAACACTTTGAGTTGCAACTGACTTGACTGCACACAACTACCACCACTACCAGCAAATTTACATACTACTAAAAACACTTTGATGTAACAAGCCTCACAAATTTCTATTAACATCTATTAATTTCATTCTGTTTTATGAAGTACTATTAAAGTGAACAATTGAGCAACTTACTTTTGTTTTAATTTTTCAAATAGGAGAAATTCAGACTCTGATACTCATTTTTTAAATCTCCTTGGAACAATGAAGTATAGCAATATAATATCATACCACTATTTTCTTTAGCCTCATGTATTTTTCACCTCATCAGAAATGAAAGATTCTGTTTAGATGATAGCTAAAAAGCCTCAAAAAAGACACCAAACTCTAGATTATCAAATTGAATCCTTTTTCAATTTGAATCCTTCTAAAGCTATTTCAGATACTCAGAAATCAATTTAAACCACTTTTTAAAAAAAATCTAATTGAATCATAAGAAGCACACTTTCAAGGGAACTCCATAAGCATGATTCCATCCTAAAATTCACTGATGACTTCACCTATTAAAAGAAAATAAAATCTAAAATGCTTTTGATTAATGTCAATCCAATCTGTACTTCTCACTGCAGTTCATATACAAACAGAAAAGAATTTCTCAAGAAATAAACCTAATTATACTACCATTGAAAATATTTGAATATCACATCCTTAGATATACATTTAATCTCAGATAGAGATTTATGACCAATAAATATGGAAATAGTATTAAACTTGAAAACATAAATATTCTCTTGTTATACTGTTTACATCATTTAATAAGCTCTTAAGTGGAGTTTCCACCCATGTGCCTATTTTTGCATATAAATGTGCAAAAATGAAAATGATAGTTTTTCATTTATTTACTTTGCAAAGCATTTAAAATTTATCCATACTCGTCTTAAAAAGTAATTATGCTTATGTGTGCAACTCTTAATCCATTTCCATATGAACAATGTACAAATTGGAACCAAGACATTGGGTTATCAAAGTGCTCAAATGGACACAACTAGTTGGAGAAAGTCAGGTTCCCAGATATGAAATCTCTGAAACTGTTTTATAGATCTAAACTTCTTCCTGTTTAGTGTTCTTTTACTGACTTCATTTTTCATAATGTTAACTATGGATTTATTATCGTTAATATTACTTGGTTCACACACTCAACTCACAGTCCATTCTTATGGATCTGAAGGTTGAACACTTGACTTTGGCCTATGGATGCATGACATTTCTGGCCATGTAGATTTGTTGGCACAATGGTTAAGCACTTAGCTGCTAATAGAAAGGCTAGTGGTTTGAACCTACCCAGCAGCTCCATGGGAGAAAGCCCTAGTAACCTGTCATCCCCCACCCCCATCTCCCATCACCAAAAAGGTTACAACCTAGAAAATCTTATGGGGCAAGCTCTACTCTGTCATGTGGGTCACTGAATTAAAAGTGGTTTGATTGCATATAATAATAACAAGAAGACTTCCTTATGACCACAGATGCGCTCCATTATTGAGTTACTGGACATGATCCCAGGCCTGTGATCCTAGCCATGTCCCCAGGCCAGGGAAAAGAGGTCACCCAGAAGACCCAAAGAAATCTTAACTGATGATTTATCAAGCCCTGGATAATGGCCACATTTGGGAACCTGTTTTAAATATAAAGGCATAAATAAGACAAAAGTAGAAGAATAGAAAAAAATAAATTATACTAATTTTAATGGAAAGGATGGAATGGGTATATTAATATTGTTGTTGTTGTTGTTAAGTGCCATCGAG
>NW_006408679.1:1904064-1906930 GCF_000296735.1 Chrysochloris asiatica | reverse complement strand
ACACACACACACACAAACACACATACATACATTTCAGGGATTTGTTGAAACCAGTGATGCTACCTCTTCATATCATTCTCCTGCCCTTTATCACTATTGCCACATGATCTCTGAAGAACCCAGGGATTCCCCAGAGCTCAGGATCCAGTTCATCCAGGGGTGGCCTCAGTGTATAGATTGCAGACAAAGGAATTAAAGGAATCAAGTGTTTCTGTGACCAAATGGCAGTTTCCTTCTTGTTTTCTAGTCCTCCTTCAGGATTCATCTCCCATCAGACACTTGCTCCAAGTTCATCAGACACTTCCTGTACCATCGTCTTCTTTTACTTCATACTCAAAAGACAAAATGGGTAAAGATGCAACGATTATTGTTCCATTAGCAATTTGTTTACCCTAGACCTTGGTTCTGGTGTAGGATAAGCACAGGGCCCCTAGCTCAGCTTGAACTGCAAGGTTGGAAGTTCAAACTTGTCAACCATTCCTATACAGGGTCACTATGAGTCAGAACTCTGACTCCACGGCACTTTACAACAACAAAACAAGACTTTGGTTAGCTTTAGCACATAGATTATGATGTATTTTTCCTATCCCCAAGCAACCAGCACAGTCCCTAACAAACAGAAGAGCTCAATAAATAAGCATTGTTAAAACAAACGAAAAGTGAATGAATGGAATAAAAATCAAATGACTTACTTCCAGGAGGCAGCGCTCTGACGAGAAAAACAAACATTTTTAAGCCTCAGTTGTGACCTTCCCAATAATTAATTTGTTTCCATAATTTGGTGACTATAAAACTGTAATTCATTCTTTTCAACTCTGCTGAACTACAAGCATTTTCATGGATCATGCTCAGCAACTCTACAAATGGATTATATACTCTTCTTGCCCCTTATTTTCCATTCATTTCCAATTCCTCACTAATTTCATTTTTAGGAGGCAGCACAAATATGAACTAAGGGCTCGGAATTCAGAACCAAAATGCTTGGATTCTGTCACTTACTGGCTGCATTCATTTTGGAATTTAGCCTTTGCGCCTAAATTTCCTTGCCTGTAAAATGGGGATAATAGCAACTACCTCTAGTCCTGGTATGGTGCTGTAGGTTAAGCACTGGACTGCTAACTAGAGGGTCAGTAGTTCAAATCCACCAGCCTCTCCTTGGAAACCCTATACAGTGTTGCTATGAGTTGGAACTGACACTAAAACACTTATCAACAATAACCACCGCCTCACAGGGATGTTATAGAATTAAATAAGATGCTACATATAATAAGGAGTCCTAGTGTGGAACCGACTTGACGGCACTTAACAACAACAACAAGTGTGGTACCAGAGGAGAAGCACTCAACTGCAAGGTTGGTTTGAAATGCAAGGTCGGTAGTCATTCCTCCAAAACCCTATAAACGGCTGCTATGAGTCGGAGCAGACTGGATGGCACTTGACAATAACAACATATGTAATGAATTTAGTACAGTTTCTGGAAAATCGGTTTTGTTGTTGTTAAGTGCCATTGAGTTGGTTCTGGCCCACAGCAACCCTATATAGGGTTTTTAAGAAGCAGCTGTTTAGTTTGAACTACCAACCTTACAATTCAAACTGACCTTGCAGTCTAGTGTTTCATCCCACAGTGCCTCAGCAGAACTCTGGAAAATAGGTAGTAGTATGCCAAGGAGTTGGTTTCGACTCATAGCGACCCTGTATAGGGTTTCCAAGGCTGTAAATCTTTACAGGAACAGAAAGGCTCATCTTTCTCCCGTGGATGACTGGTAGTTTCAAACTGCTGACTTTGAGGTTAGCAGCCCAACTCGTAACCATTACCCTACCAGCACTAAATGTTTGCTATTATATTTGTATTTACAACAAGTTCTCAAGTGATGCTGCAACTATTGTTCTAGGGCTACATGTTTTTTTCTTTTTTTAAATGATTTTATTGTGTTTTGAGTGAGTGAAGGCTTACAGGACAGATCATTATTTTTACAGTCAGCAGTACCAATTACAATCCCCTCCATGTATCCTTAACCAACAGGATTTACCTCTATTGCCTTTTTTTTGGGGGGGCGGGGTATACACATACCACATTGTAAATATATATTCATTTAAATGTCCAATGGACACATTTTGCAAACCAGCCTCCTATCCTCAGGTATCTTCTCAGTCCATGGGCCTACAGTCCACTGCTGTTCGGTCTCTCTATGCCATTGCCTCTGCCACCATCTCTGTTGTCACTATTCTGGTCAGGATCCCCCACTCCTTTCATGTACTTCCCTCTTGATGATCCTAAGGTCCCCTGTTCCTGAGATGACAGATTAACTGCTCCCCCTTTAACTTACACCTCTTCTACATTTACAGTTGTGACAATCACCATTAGAGCTGAAAACAATTACTTGCAATTATATCATGAAGTCTCATCTCCCAGACCTATCTGGACAAGAGGGAAATTATTCAGTTGGGTTTCTGTCTTACTCCCTGCATTGTGACAATAAGAACCCTCATGAAAGCTTATAAGCCAGCCACTTTGTGCCTTTGTAGCCACTCTCCCACCCATTATTGTAGTTGAAGTCTAAGTTACCCATCCCTATCAGCCCAGTGTACTGAGGAGACATGCTTTATCCTTGATATGGAGACTCCTTCCGTATTTGGTGGAATTTTGAGCAACCTGATCCACAATTAAGAGTCCAGTTGATCAGGCTGTAGCAATGTACGTTTGCTCCTTGTATCATGTTGTTTTGTTTTTTAATTTAAGGTTTTTATTGTGGATTGAGTGAAAGTTTACAGGGCACATCATCAGTTTCACATTCCATTCATATAACTTGTTTCATTACATTCATTATAATCCCCTCCATATACCATGAGTTAAAAATATTTCTCT
>NW_006408679.1:1893584-1895856 GCF_000296735.1 Chrysochloris asiatica | reverse complement strand
CCGATTCGTAACCACTACGCTACCAGAGCTCCTTTACAAAATACATTTCAAATATCAAAACAAAGTATTTCTAGAGATAAATAGAGATATTTCATGCTAGTAAAAAAGTAAATTTACCAGGAGGGCAAAATAATTATCCACCACTTGTCTGTCAGTTTGCCATACACTGGTGGCTTGCATGTTGCTAGAATTTTGGAAACTATGCCACTAATATTTTAAATACCAGCAGGAACACCCATGATGGACAGGTTTCAGATGCGCTTCCAGACTAAGACTGTTTAGAAAGGAAAGATGGACTACTTCTGAATATTTAGTCACTGAAAACCTTATATGTAGCAGTGGAATACTGTCATATAGCATCAGAATACTGATTATTGAAACATGATGAAGAGCACCAGAATATTCAGATACAATGCCGGAAAATTAGCCCCTCGGGTTGGAAGGCACTCAAAATATGACTGGGGAAGAGCTGCCTCTTCAAAGAAGAATTGACCATGATGATGTTAATAGAGTACAGCTTTCAGGACCTTCATCTGCTGATGAGGAACAACTCAAAATGAGGAGAAACGGCTGTAAAAAATCCAATAAAAATTGGAGCATGGAATGAACAAAGTAGTAATCTAGGAAAATTGTAAGCTGACAAAAATGAAATGGAGCAAATGAGCATTGATATCCTAGGCATCAGTGAGCTGTAATAGACTGGTATTGGTCACTGATTCTGACAACCACATGGTTTATTACACCAGGAAAAGCAAACTGAAGAGGAATGGAATCACATTCATCATCATTTCAAGATCTGTCTGGCAGTACAACGCTGTCTGTAATAGGATACTACCCATATGCCTACAAGGAATTCAAATGTACGATTCAACTAATAAAGCCAGTGATGATGAAATTGAACAATCCTACCAACTTCTTCAGTCTGAAATTCATCAAGATTGCAATACAGATGTATTGACAATTACTGGTGATTGGAATGCAAAGGTTGGAAAAAGAGGAAGGATCAATAGTTGGAAAATATGGCCTTGATGATGTTATCTCCAGAAAAGATGCTGACGATTGCATAATAGAATTTTGCAACACCAATGACTTTCTTATTGCAAATGCATGTTTTAAACAACATAAAATTTGACTATACACATGGACCTCACCAGATGGAGTACAAAGAAATCAAATTGACTACATCCATGGAAAGAGACAGCAACATCAGACAAAATATGTCCAGGGGCAGAATGTGGAACAGACCTAATTTGCTCATATGCAGATTTTGGATGAAGCTAAAGAAAACTAAAACAAGTCCATGAGAGCCAAAATATGACCTTGTATACATCCCACCTGAATTTTGAGATCATCTTAAGAACAGATTTGATTAATTAGCCACTAATGACCAAAGACCAGAAGAGTTGTGGGATTACATCAAGACTATCATACAGGAAGAAAGCAAAAAGTCATTAAGAAGACAAAGACCAAAATGGATGTCACAAGAGACTGTGAAACTTGCTCTCTAGCATAGAGATAGTAGAGCAAATGGAAGTAATAAAGAGGAAAAAGAGCTAAATTGAGAATTTCAAAGGTCAGCTAGAGAAGACAAAGTCAAATGTTATAATGAAATGTGCAAAGATTTGAAGTTAGAAAGCCAAAAGGGAAGAACACGCTTAACATTTCTTAAGCTGAAGAAACTTAAGAAAAAATTCAAGCTTTGACTTGTAATATTGAAGGATTCTATGAGGAATGGTATCACATTCATCATCAAAAAGAACATTTAAAGATCTATCTGGCAGTACACTGTCTGTAATAGGATAATACCCATATGCCTACAAGGAAGACCACTTAATACAATTATTATTCAAAGTTACAAACCAACTACTAAAGCCAGTGATAATGAAATTGAACAATCCTACCAACTTCTTCAATCTGAAATTGATCAAACATGCAATTAAAATGTATTGATCATTATTGGTAATTGGAACGCAAAGGTTGGGAGCAAAGAGGAAGAATCAGTAGTTGGAAAATATGATCTTGGTAACAGAAATTATGCTGGGGATCGCGTGATAGAATTCTGCAAAATGAATGATTTGTTCATTTAAAATACCTTCTTTAGACAGCATAAGAGATGAATATACACATGGACCTTGCCAGATGGAATACATAGAAATAAAATTGACTACATCTGTGGAGAGAGACGATGGAAAAGCTCCATATCATCAGTCAAATCAAGGCCAGGAGCAGATTGTGGAACAGGCCATCAATTGTTGTTGTTGTTGAGTGCCAT
>NW_006408679.1:1888223-1892024 GCF_000296735.1 Chrysochloris asiatica | reverse complement strand
GAAACCAGACAGGGATGTTCTCTATTACCACTCCTACTCAATATTGTGCTGGAAGTCTTAGCCAGAGCTATCAGGCAAGAAAGGGAAATTAAACACATCCAAATTAGCAAAGAAGAAGTAAAACACTATTTGCAGATCTGTAACTAGACAGTACCAAAGACTCAGCAACAAAATTATTGGAACTCATTGGAATATTCAGCAAATTGGCAGGGTATAAGAGCAATATACAAAAATCAGTTAGATTCTTCTATACTAATAAAGACAGCTCTGAAAATGAAATTATGAAAACAATGCCCTATACACTAACCACCCCCAAAGTGAAATATTTAGGAATAAATCTAGCCAGAGAAATAAAAGACCTCTACAAAGAAAACCACAAAACACTACTACAAGAGATTTAGAAGAATGGAAGAATACACTATGCTTATGGCTAGAGAAAGACTTAACGATGTGAAAATATCAATGCTACCAAAAGCAATCTACAGATATAATAAAATCCCAATCCAGATTCCAACAACATTCTTTAAAGAGATGGAAAAAAATGATCACAAACTTTATGGGGATGGGAATAAGACCTCAGAAAAGCAAAGCACTGCTAAGGGGAAGGACTGGCTGGTCTGAAGCTTAGGGAGACATGTGAACTCCTAAGCTCATGGGCACTGACCTAGCCACTGGGGGCTAGAGCTAAGAATGAAGCTGCCAGCTGATCTGAAGTGTAGGGAGGTATGAGAGAACTATACTTGTAGATAGTATCCATTTGACGTAGCTTGGATGGATATAATTTGACCAGCTGAAGGTAAAAAGTTTGATATAGGGAGCAAGTGTAAATTGCTACATTTTGATGAACTGGGCCTTTGTTTATGGAGGCAGTTGCTTAAAATGGAAGGACTCTTCATATCAAGGATCAAGCTTGTCTCCTCAGTACACTGCGTTCAGAGGGGGGAGGGCAACTTTGACACTGGGTATCAAAAATGGGAGGCTATAAAGGCACAAAGTGGCTGGCTTACAAGCTTTCATTAATGTGCTTAGTTTCAGAATACTTTTCCTCTTTTCCAGATGGATCTGGAAAATGGGAATGGGGGATGATGGGGATAGGATTTTACGATTCAATTGTGAGTAATTGTTATCAGGAGTAATTGTGATTGTGACAACTATAAATGTAGAAGAAATATAACTAAAAAGAGGGAGCAGTTACTCTTTCATTTCAGGAACAGAGGACCCTAGGACCATCAAGAGGGAAGAGCAAGAGTGGAGTGTGAGATCTTAACCAGAAAAGCAGCAACAGCAGAGATGGTGGCAGAGGCAATGGCATAGAGAGATAGAGCATCTTAGGACTCTAGTCCCATGGACTGAGTAAGACTGTGTGTTTCGGGCAGGAGGCTGGCTAGCAAAATGTGCCCTTTGGACATTCAAATGAATATTTATTGTTTTGTAAGTGTACATCAAATAAAAGGGGGGGGGGATTGAGGTAAATACTGTGGTACATGGGATGGGATTGTAGCTATTGCATTGAAATGAAGTAGGATGGGTTGATTGTAAAACTGATAATCTGCCCTGTAAACTTTCATTCAATTCACAATCAACAACAACAACAAAACACAACTTACTGATGTAGATCAAAGGCCACAGACTTTGGTATGGGTTGGATCTCAATATAAAGAAAACAAAAATCCTCACCAATGGGCCAGTAAATAGCATCAAGATAAATGGAGAGAAGACTGAAGTTGTCAAATACTTCAATTTTCTAGGATCCACCAGCAACATCATTTGGAAGAAGCAGTCAAGAAATCAAACGATGCATTGCATTAGCAAATCTACCTGACCAAAGCCATGGTATTTTCGATAATCTTTTATACACATGAAAGCTGGACAGTGAATAGGGAAGACTGTAGAAGAATTGATCCATTTGAATTATGGTGCTGGAGGAGAATATTAAAAGTACCAGGGACTGACAAAAGAACAAACAAAAGTGTGTTGGAACAAGTACAGCCAGAATGCTCCTTAGAAGCCAGGATGGCCAGACTTTGGATGTATCATGAAGAGTGACCAGTCCCTGGAGAAGGACATCATGCTTGGTAAAGTGGAGGGTCAACGAGAAAGAGGAAGACCCCCTTACCATCAACGAGATGGATTGACACAGTGGCAGCAGCAGTGGTCTCAAATGTAGGTTTGAGGTTGTGCGGTTGGTGTAGGACTGGGCAGTGTTTTGGTTTGTTGTACATAAGGTTGTTATGAGTCAGTACTGACTAAATGACAACTAACAATAATTATGCAACTAAGATGAATACTTCAAAGTTCGTGTAATGAAAATGCTAATAAAATTGCAAGGAGAAACAGACAAAACTCCAATTAATCAGAGATTTCAAAAACCCTTATAATAAATCAACAGAAAATTAAAGTGTATATGAAAGACTTAAACAACAATATCAATTTGACCTAGGACATTTATAGAAAACTCTATTTAAAAAATATCAAAACACACCTTTCATTTGAATGCACATAAAATCTTACTAAAATAGACCATATTCTGGTCCATACAACACAGATAAACAAGGTTAAAAGAATTTGAATCACACAAGTATATTCTCTGACCAAAATGGACTTAAATTAAAAACCAATAACTGTAAGAATTCTGGAAAAACCATGTAATTCTTAGGGACAAATTAAACTTTACAAAACCTTTGAGTCAAAAAAAAAAAAAAATCAAAGGGGAGTTAGGAATAACTTTTAATAGAATGAAAATAAGACACAATCTATCAAAATGTTTGTAATGGAGCAAAAGAAATATTTACAGGGAAATTTATAACTTCATTAGGGGAAACATTTAAGTTTTCCAATGATTCAAGACTTCCATCTTAAGAAACTAGAAAGCAAAATAGACAAAAGAATGAAAATAAACAGCTGGATTCAAAGAAATATAAAACTAAAACAAAAATCAATGAAAGCAAAGTCTGGTTCTGTGAGAAGACGAATACAATTGATCAACTTTTAATTATGGAGAAAATAAAAACATCAAAAGACCAAAAAACCATAAGTGGTATTTGGAGATACTAAAAATCGCTGGTATGAGAGATGGAACATCACTGCAGATGCTATAGAATATAAAAAGATAATAAGGGAGTATTTTAAACAAATTTATTTCAAGAATGTAGATGAAATGGGTACAATTATTTGCAAGACATAAGGTACTAAAACACACTCAAGAAGAAATAAATAACCTGAGTACCCTTGTATCAATTAAAGAGAATAAATTCTTAATTTAAAACCTCCCTACAAAAATAACCTATAGGTTCGGGTGGCTTTGTTGGTGAATTCTACCAAATATTTGAGAAACAACTAATACCAATTATCCACAAAATGGGCAGGAAATAGAAGAGAGGGTATTTCCCCCCAGTTTATGAGGTCAGCATTACTCTGACACCAAAACTAAAGATGTTACAAGAAAACTAAAACACACATATACCCAAACAAAAACTATGGGCTAATATCACCAATAAACATAAATACTTAATGAATTTTAGCAAATCAACCCTCCAATATACATAAAATACCACAAACAAGTGCAATTTATTCCAAGAATGTAAGTTTGGTTTAAGCTCTCTTCATTTACCACCTGTAAAACTAAACTATTCAGGGAATGACTAATTCAAGAATCTAAGTGAAAAGATGTTAAGACTTCAGTCTCTTGGGATCCTGAGTACACTGGCTATTTTTGAATTCTAAATACGTTCTATTTCTGTTGAAGATCACAGAAAAAACACCACTCCTTTCTTGTGGAATTTGCAGAAAGTCTTCTTACAT
>NW_006408679.1:1883782-1886753 GCF_000296735.1 Chrysochloris asiatica | reverse complement strand
ATTTTTGTTTTAATTAAGAAAAATACTGTTGTCTTAAATAAAATATTTTAAGTGTCTAAAGCTAAGGGTAATCTTTTTCTGTGCACTCCCAATAGTAGATGAATGAATTTTTAAAAATCAAGAGTAAGTATGGCTTATTTGTGTTCCAGTTCATACGTGCATAGGTTTATCCCAATTAAAACATGTCTCTGTAATCAGTAGATAGCTGCAGATACTTTTGCTCAGTAATATTCCACCCTGATCTTATCCATTCAGACTTCTTTTTCTTCCCCAAACTCAGAGACCATTTTAAATGAACACATTTGAGTCCCTTGAGGGTGCCAAAATTGTCATTTTGACATGGAAGAACTCAGAATTCTTCAGCAGTGTACACATTTAGGTGAAGGCTATGCCAAGAAACATTAGCTTCACATGTTGATATTTTTGTTTAATATGGACTTTGATTTTATAGCAATACTTTTTTACTTACCCTGATATGTCTTTGAGAGTACTCAGAAAAGATAGTCTTTCTTAACTTTTATGTGAAATTAAATATAAAAGTTGTGCTTTAATAACCATAAGTTAAATTTTAAAAGAAAAATTTTTTTTTTATTAGAGGGAAAATCTTACAAACTAAACTTTCAACCATTAAATACACCCAGAAAACCAAGGTACTATACTGTTTTATTTAATAGCTATTTATTCAATGTAGACTCTATGAACAGAGGAGTGGAGTGGTGGTAGTGGTGGTGTGCTGTGGAGTCGGTTCCTACTCATAGTGATCCTACATAGGGTTTCCAAGGCTGTAAACAGAAGCAGAAAGCCTCATCTTTCTCTCACGTAACAGCTGGCAGTTTCAAACTGCTGAACTTGAGGTTAACAGCCTGATTCATAACCACTATCCTACCAGAGCTCCTGAGGAGTGGAGTCAGCTGCAGTAATCATCCTCAACAAGGTACACATTTTCTCAATTTTCTTCTTTCAAGTCTTCTTTTGTCTACCGCATCCTGCCTTTAATTGAAAGATGCATCACTGTCTCTACAATGTGTTTATTTCTCATGCCAACTAGAATTCGCCCCATGACACTAGCAGGGCATTTGCACTCTAGGAAAATATCACTATTTTTGCAGAATTGATAATGAAAAATTTTGTACAGTAACAAAGATGACATTGTTCTTTCAAAGACCAAAGTGATTATTCATTGTTCTTTAGTTATCTACTTTTCAGTCCCCTTCACTGAACTGAGTTCCTTGAGTTCTAGGATCTTGACCAATCATGCCAGTATAACACCTGGTAGAAATGTTCACTTAAGTATTTGTTGAAAGAGTGGTAAATATATGAAAAAATAACAAAGACTAGTATATTAATTTGGTGATTTTTTTTCTTTTATAATGCTGGATATTTATTTACAGCTCACCATTGATTACCTTCACAAGTGCACGTTTATTTGTAAACACTTAAGATGCAAAAAATTAAACACTATGAGCCCAGTCCATGTAGATTAGTCTAACAAAGACAACATACATTAGAAAGAGTAGGTCAACTGAGCACAAGTAATAATTTATCAAATGTAATCCCTAAACCAAACCAGTTTCTGTGGAGAAGGTTTTAACTCATGGCACCCCCATGTGTGGCAGAGTAGAACTGTGCTCCATAGGCTTTTCAGGGGTTGTTTTTTTAGAATTACATTGCCACGTTTTTGTTTTAAGGCACCTCTGAATGTACTTGAACCTCTAACATTTTGATAAGCAGTTGAGAACATTAACTGTTTGCACCACCTAGGGACAACTAATCCTATACAAAATTCTTAGAAATTAGAACATATATTCTATAATAATAACATTATAATTGTTGTTGTTGTTGCTAAGTGTCATTGAGTCGGTTCCAACTCAGCAACCCTGTATAGGGTTTCTGAGGAGCGGCTGGTGAGCTTGAACCAATGATCTTGAGGCTCAAACCGACTTTGCAGATCTTGCAGTCCAGTGCATTAACCTGCAGCGCCATACCAGGCCTCCAAAATACTACCTGAAAAGTACAAAGTGTACTGTCATGGATTGAATTATATCCTCATAAAATATGTGTCCCAGTATATGGAGTGCTGATATGGTGCTGTAGGATAAAGCACTGGACCTCAATGCTGGTTTGAACCACAAGGTTGGTGGTTCAAAACCACCAGACGTTCCTTAGGAAACCCTATACAGGATCTCTATGAGTCAGAACCAACTCAATAGCACTTAACAACAACAACAAATTATGTGATAGCTTGGCTGTACCATGATTTTCAGTGGTGGTTTAGTAGTTATGTGATGATCCTCCATGAAGGGATCTGATGTTTTAAGCAAAGAAAAGGTTAAGAGTGGGATATACCACCCTTGGAGTCCTGGTATGGCACTGTAGGATAAGCACTAGACTGAAAGGTTGATTTGAACCAAAAGGGGGCAGTTCAAACCCACGAGCCACTCATCAGAAACCCCCTGCAGGGTCATTATTAGTCAGAACCAATTAAACAGCACTTAACAACAACAACATACTTAATAAGAATAAGGGTGGGATGGTGGTTGGTGGTTGTGTGCTCAAAGAATCCTTCAATATTGCAAGTCGAGGCTTGTATTTTTTCTTTGTTGGTTCAGATTGAGAAATGCTGAGTGTGTTCTTCCCTTTGGGTGTTCTAACTCCAGATCTTTGCATATTTCATTATAATATTTGTGTCTGTCTTCTCGAGCAGCCCTTAGAAATTTTCTGTGTAGCTCACTTACCTCCTTATCTCAACCATTTGATTTAGCATCTCTACATTGGACAGCAAGTTTCAGATTCTCTTCTGACACCTGTTTTGGTCTTTTCTTTCTTCCTTGTCTTCTTAATGACCTTTTGCTTTATTCTTGTAAAATGCTCATTTCACAACTCTTCTGGTCTTCAGTCATTAGTGTATAATGCATCAATTCTTGAGATGATTTCTAAACTCAGTTGGGATATGCTCAAGATTCATATTTTG
>NW_006408679.1:1881326-1882987 GCF_000296735.1 Chrysochloris asiatica | reverse complement strand
CCTAGATTCATACTTTGTACATTCCACATTCCAATTACTAGTGGCTATTTACAGTAGTCTCTCCTCATTTTGAGTAGTTGCCCATCAACAAATGAAGGTTCCAAAAGTTTTATTCCATTTGTGTCATCAATGTCAACTCTACTTTGAGGAGGCAGCTCTTCCACTGTCATATGGTACGTGCATTCCAATCTGAGGGGCACGTTTTTCTACATACATTTGACAATATTCTGATTGTATTCATCATGTTTCAAAACTCAATATTATGCTGCTGACAGTGTTTCACTGCTATGTCTACAGATGCTGAGAGGAGACAAACTATGAGAGAATACTTGTCTGTTTGCTCATGCCATCCACTAATGGTATTTCTGTTACAGCAGCACTAGATACTATGACAAGTACCATCTGTGGATAAGAACTTTTGAAGACTTCCTATAAATTAAATTGACCAAGAAAATCAAAGCGCTAGACACACAAATAGGAAAGTACAAATTGCTATATTGGAGTGCAGGGTACTGGTATAGCACTGTCAGATAAGGACTGGGCTGCTAACCAAAAGGTCAGCAGTTGAAACTCATCAGCTGCTCCTTGGAAACCCTATATAGGGTCACTATGAATTGGAATGGACGCTAAGTCACTTAACAACAGCAATAACAACATACTGAAGAGACGGATGTAGGTACTAGATGAAACAGGAAAGGGCTTGGGAATGGTCAGCACAGCGATTCGTTTGGGAAATGAATTTGGAGCAGTTTGGACATTCGATACTTTTCTACCTACTCCTTCTTACCCTATTGTGCTGAATAGCATAAACCACAAGTATGAATCAATACGGTAATCCAAAAGAGGGCAATTCCCTCAGAAAGCTAAAAATCCCTTCTCCATAAAACCTGGAGACAAACTCCTGTGTTCAATCATTGTCCATATACACAACATGTTGTTGTTATGTGCCATTGAGTTGGTTCTGCTTCATAGTGTCCCTGTATTGATTTCTGAGGCTATAAAGTTTTACGGAGAAGAAAGTCCAATCTTTCGCCTGAGGCATGTGACTGGTGGATCTGAACTACCGACCTTGTGGTTAGCAGTCCAATGCCTCCCTTACAATGTTGTTGTTGTTGTTAAGTGCCGTCAAGTCAGATCCAACCCACAGCAACTCTGTATAGGGTTTTAGAGGAGTGGCTGGTGAGCTTGAACTGCCGATCTTGCAGTTCAAATCAACTTTGCAGTCCAGCATATGAATCCACACCACCACACCAGGACTCCTATCCTACAGTGCCACTACCTTAAACCTCTTAGAGCTTCTACCTATTACCCAAGTCCAAAACCACTTTCACACTGCATATTTCTTAGAGCAGAGACTGGTACCAAATTCTACCTTAGTTATTTAGTGCTGCTTGTCTAGTCTGCTCTTTACATCTCTTGAAAGAAATGAACTCAAAACATACTCTACACTAATTATATACATATATATATATCTTATATAGATCTTGATCATATCAGGATTGATAGGATTATACCAGGATTGATAGGATTAGAAGAGAACATCTTGATTGTATCTTGATTATATCTTATATGTATCTTGATTATATCAGGATTGTATCAAGATTGACATCAAAATTTAAAGAGACAGTATAGACATAAAACCAAATGGCCACCACTCGTCT
>NW_006408679.1:1875654-1878012 GCF_000296735.1 Chrysochloris asiatica | reverse complement strand
GAAAACTCATTGCCAAATGGGATTATAACCACAGCATAGAGGTTATGATTACAATACATATTTTGGGGGGACACAACGCAATCCATCACATTAGCCATCCTAGAGGAGGAGAAATGGTATTTCCTTTTGACTTTAGTTCCAGACCAATGAAGCCAAATAAAAATAGGATCAGAAAAGGTTTTTTTGGCTTTCTAGGGCTGCTGCAACCCAACTACCACAAGAGAATTTTTAAAGTGCAGAAATTATTGCCTCACACACATACAAATAGGAACTGTCAAGTAGAGAGTTCGTGTGCCAACTAAAAATCTCTAAATTTTTAAGGAAGATTGAGCCCTTGAAAGTGTCAATTCAATACAGAGAACAAACTCTGAAGGAAACAGTACACAGATGAGTTCTGAAAAATAAAAATAACTCAAGTTCTCAGCAAGATGAGAGATGTTGTACCTATGAAACATTATCTTACAAATTATAGACCTCTGCAGATGGACTGAATGTTCAAAATAGACACAGATTAAGAACAAAATATCAAGTGATGCAGCTGGAATGTAAGGCAAAAGGATTCTCCTAAAAGGATGGGAGAAAACCCAAGAGAAACAGAAATCAATCTAGGAATGTGGGTCTGTAAATAATCAAAGAAATAGAGGGGGGAAAACCTTTAATAGTGAAAATGGACTCCTTCCAAATATATAATATATATATATATAGTTGTTGTTTTGTGCCGTGGAGTCGGTTCCGACTCATAGCGACCCTGCACAGGGTTTCTTAGGCTGTATATCTTTGCAAGAACAGAAAGCCCCATCTTTCTCCCACAGTACAGCTGGTAGTTTCAAACTGCTGACTTTGCAGCTCGCAGCCTGATTCATAACCACTATGCTACCAGACAAATATATATATATATATTTGTCCATGAGTCTGACAACAATTCAAAGACTAATAACAAATTGAAGATGGATGGAGAAATGTTTCAGAGACAATGCAAAATGGCAGGCCCTTTTGGATGGTGATTTGGTTGTTTTTATCCAAGACTTTATCTGTGTTGTATGTGCATGTACCTTGACTCCTAAACTTCCCTTCTAAAATTGAATTGCATGTGTGCTTATTCATGTACACAAAGATGTATGAACAAAAACATTCAATGTAGCATTCTTTTCTCACAAAAGAAACAAAATGTCAGGAGAAATTATAAGCAGAGAAATTGATAGAGTATAATACAGCTATTCACTGGAATATCATGTAGCCATTAATATGTACATGTGCTTCTAAATGCACAATAAAGACTCAGTGGATTCACACAACACTACTGACAGTGGTTATCTATCAAGAAAGGAGAGGTTTGGGGAGACTCTGGTTTGTAGTGATGAGCACTCATAGTTTCTGTATTTTTCTGTACCATGTGAATGTTTTGTATTAGCATTAAAGTCTAACTCGAAATCATCTCTTATAATAACAAGGAAAAGAGCTGTCCATTCTTGGACCCCTTCCATTCCAAGGCCAAGTTATTTAATTAGAGCTCAGCTTTCTGAAGACTCATCAACTAATACCTCTAAGCAGTTTTCATTTGTTTAAAACTTCCAGATTATCAATCAGAAGCTACATATGCACTAGTCCAATACACATATACTTTCACAAAGTATAGAGGACAATTGGAGAATCACAGACTTTTGAACATAGTAAAAAACCCAGATATTACCTAGTCCAATTTCGCATTTTGTCATTATTTGGCTATGAAAACTTCTTGAAGTAGAACTCAAGAGTTCTAGCTGTGTACTTTTTCTCTGCCAATGTTTGATGAATGAAATGACAAGCCAGCAAACAAAATAACATTACAGTTTGCAAAAAAAAATAAATGACATAAAATGAGACACTGTCAGACTGCAGTCATATTCTGTGACCAGATGCCAGGCATCTCTGGCATGCTTCAGGGGATATAAGGTGGGAAGACCTCAGATCACTGATGGAGAAGTAAATAAATTACTTGCTTCCTATTTACAGCCTTTGGTGGCATTACAGAAGCCAAAATAATAGTAATAATGATAGTAATAATAAAAAATATCGAATTAAATTTTAATTTGTTAAACTAGTAGCTATGGAGTTGATTCCAACTCATAGCAACCCAATGTGTGTCAGAATAGAACTGTGCTCCACAGGGTTTTCAATGACATTTTTTTTTTCTTCTAGAAGTGGATTGTTAGGCTTTTCTTCTGAAACGTCTCTGAGTGGACTTAAACCTCGAACCTTTCAGTTAGCAGCTGAGTGTGGCAACCATTTGCAAAAAATATATGCTGTTGTTGCTGTAAAGTGCTGTTGAGTCAGTTCTGACTCATAGTAACCCTGTATAGGATTTCCAAGGAGCAGCTG
>NW_006408679.1:1872029-1875269 GCF_000296735.1 Chrysochloris asiatica | reverse complement strand
CTCTCAAGATATGTGTCCCAATATATGGAGTTCTGGTGTGGAACTGTGGGATAAAGCACTGGACCACAATTTTGCTTTGAACCACACCACTGGCCGTTCAAACTCACCAGCCGTTCTTTGGAAACCCTATACAGGGTCACTATGAGTCAGAACTGACTCAACCACACTTACCAACAACAATGCTGTAGGCTAACATTTATGCTTCAATAACACATCCTCTCCTCCTCCTTAAGAAGCTCTGTCCTTAGAAACCTCACATTTTAGGGAGTTGTGTATGTATGCGTGTGTGTGTGTGTGTGTGTGTGTGTGTGTGTATTGAAAAGGAGGAGAGTAATGAAATATATTGTTGTTGTTAAGTGCTGTTGAGTTGATTCCAACCCATAGAGACCCTGTATAGGTTTTCCATGGAGCTGCTGGTGAGCTTGAACCACCGACCTTGCAGTTCAAACTACTTTACAGTCTGACACATTAGCCCACAGCGCCACACCAGGACAGCTGGTGTGACATGTGCCATCCCAGTACCATCTATCAAGAGGTGGAGGAGATGATTGAGACCCATTTCCCAAGAGTTCCATATGATCAGGCCAACTCGGGTGACACCCAGCTTCCCTTCTTCCATTAACACTTAATTCATGAAATAGAGAAACCGAGATTTCCACTGTACAGGCCATAATGCTAAATGAGTTATGTTAAATATTTGTGAATAAATAATAAACACTTGGACAATGTTAATATAAAGCAGAAAATATTTAATAGCTAAAGTGCTATATCTTCTTGTTCTCTGCCCCCCTTTTTATATTATAAGCAAATGCAAGCAAAAAAAAAATGACAACAAATTGCCAGTTGGTCTTTGAGAAAGAGAGGGGTTCTTTTGGCAACCTGTATTCTACACTCTGCTTTAATAAGCTGAAAAAGCTTTAAATCTTTTCAATATATCAAAATAAGTATAAGTCCTTTCAATTTACTGTAATAGGAGATTGTTCCTGAAGTCAAGGTTTTTTTGTTTCTCTTCTTATTTATTTGCTTTCTGATCAGTGCAAAAGTATATATGTCATCCAGTTAGGGAGAAAAATATCATAGCCAGCAAAACTCAACAATCTTTATTTTAAGACAATTAAAAAGCAAAGAAGTTAAGCTTGACTTTAGGTATAAAAATGAGATGAACAAAAAGCAAAATTTACCTTTGTATCCCCAATGTTCAATTTTCCCCTTATTTACAAAGGAGTACACATACACACACATTTATGAAGGGAGCATTTAAAAAGCTTAAAGTTCTAGCAGGAGGGAAGCTTTAAGTCACCCAATCCAACTTCATGTTCAGTGCCTCGGAGCACCCATGATAGACATTAGCATCCATTCTCTGCTTCCAACTATCAAAAACTCAGTACTCAACAGGCAGCACTAATTTTTGGAAAGTTCTCATTGACCTGGGAAGACATTTGATAAACAAAAACTTAACCTTGAATTGCAACTACTAAATGGTACCCAGATACCACTTCCTCTGTTGTTGTTGAGTGCAGATTCCAACCCATAGAGACCTTGTATAGGGTTTTCGAGGCTGTAAATATTTATGGGAGCAGAAAGCCTCATCTTTTTCCCACTGAGCGGCTGGTAGTTTCGAACTGCTGACCTGAAGGTTCCCAGCCTGATTTGTAAGTACTATGCTACCAGAGTGCCTCTGAGAATCTGTTAGGCTAGTTTAATGTATGGTAGAGAGTTAGTTCCAAAGATATGGTAACTGATTTTTAGTATTCCAAAGGAGTAATAACAAAAGGAACTCAGTGGAAGGGGAAGAACAAATTCGACTGGCTAGAAACGTTGTTAAAATAAGAATACACCCATCAAGGAAAAGGGGAAGTTCATGGGGTGAGAGAAAACTAACTTTAAATGAGAATGCTCCCAGTAAGGACTGGTAGGTGACCCTTGGGGTAGATTGAAAGCTTCATGGTGGTGGTGGATGTGCTGTGGAGTCGGTTCTGACTCATAGTGACCCAGCATAGGGTTTTCAAGACTATAAATCTTGACTGGAGCAGAAAGCCTCATCTTTCTACCCAGGAACAGCAGGTAGTTTCGAACTGCTGACGTTGAGGTTCGCAGCCCAATTCGTAACCACTATGCTACCAGTGCTCCTTCATGTTGTTGTTGTTGTTAAGTGCTGTCGAGTCAGTTCTGACCCATAGCGACCCTGTACAGGGTTTCCGAGGCTGTAAATCTTTATGGGAGCAGCGAGCCTCCTCTTTCTCCCGCATGGTGAGCGGCTGGTAGTTTCGAACTTCTGACCTTAAGGTTCGCAGCCCGGTTCTTAACTACTATGACACCAGAGCTCCTTCATAGTACCCAGTAAAAGGGGAGCTGGAGGAGCGACTTTTTCAGGACAGGGGAATAAAATTGTTTGTGGGGAGGCCATGTGGCCTGTTTGCCTGTGTCTACTCAGTTGGCGCCTGATTTTGCAAAATCAAGTAAAGAAAACCTCACTCTCACTAAAATGAGTACAGATTGAATTTCTTGAGCATTTGTTAGTATCAACAACATTTCTCACAAAATATTTTCTTGAAGGACACAGGACAATCACAGGGCTTATTAGGAAAAAGGTTTCAGCAAATGGGAAAAAAAAAATATTGAAGAGTAAAAGGCCAAGAAATTTGCACCAAAGAATTTTTTTGCATTATGGCAATGCAATTTATTCTTTAAGGGAAGCAAGGGCTGGCCTATGAAAAATTCTGTTGGGAAACCTTACCCCATCTACCTGACAGCCCTAATCTTGTCCCTTTAGATCCCTTAACATTCTTCAAACTCAAAGAACATTGAAAAGAAATATGATTTGATGACTAATTGCGATTGTCACAACTGTACAGGTAGAAGTTTGGTAATGAAAAGGAGGGAGTAATTAATCTTACATTCCAGGAACAGAGGACCCTAGGACCATCAAGGGAGAAGAGCATGAGCGGAATTTGGGATCCTATCCAGAGAAGCAGCAACACCAGAGACAGAGGCAGAGATGATGGCATGGAGAGATAGAGCACTTGAGGACTCTAGACACATGGACACATGGAAAGAGAAAGGCTGTGTGCTGGCAGTCAGGCTTGCAGAATGTGCCCTTTGGTCGTTTAAATGATTATATATTCCTGAGTGTTTTTGTGTTAGCTGTTGTTAAGTGCTGTTGAGTCAATTCCGACCCATAGTGACCCTGTATAGGGTTTCCAAGGAGTAGTTGGTGAGTTTGAACCACCAACCTTGCAG
>NW_006408679.1:1864204-1871848 GCF_000296735.1 Chrysochloris asiatica | reverse complement strand
GAGTGTAAAACCAATGTTTTCCCATGTAAACTATCACTCAATTCACAATAAAAACTTAAAAAAAAAAAAAAAAGAAACATGATTTGAGTTCCTCAAGAAAGTCAGAACGGCCATTTTGATGTGGGGTATATCAGAGTGCAGAATTCTCTGGGGAAGGGGTAGAAGAGGTGGAACCACAGCCTTCAGCCTAGATGGAAGATATGTCAAAAAACAGTATCTTCATATTTTGATATTTCCATTTAAAAAAGGTTTCTGTGATTTTATAGCACTACTTTTTGCAGCAAAATAAACATTTTAATAATAAAACTTTTTTCTTAATCTTTTTTTTTGTTGTTTTGATATTAATATTTCTTTTAGTGAATCTGGTACTATGTGTGGAAGTGCTGATTTTAACTTGATGCAGCATTCTTTCTTAATTTATTTAATTTCTCTTTTTTTGTTTGTTTGTTATTAAATTGCCTTCTCCATCACCCAAGTCAACCTTTAACCAGTAAATTACTCTCCCTTCCCTCCCACTTCATGCTTATAGAGGGACAGCATAATCATCACCTGTTTATATAAGGGAGTTACTGGGTGGTGCATATTGTAAATGTACTTGACTGCTAATTGAAAGATTTAAGGCTCCCTGAGGAGCCTTGAAAGAAATGCCTGGCAACCTACTTCCAAAAAACCATTCAGAGAATGCCTCCCACTATCTTTGAATTCCATTTTTTCCACAAACTTTTTGAAATCCTGTTGTATATAATTCTTCATTTGTTATTTCTGACTTTCAGTAAGAATCTTTAGAATACCTGAGCATTTGGGGATCCATGGCAAACCAATGGGAATCTATTTCTGTGCAAAAGATGAAAAAGCAAGATCACCTTTGTTGAATTTCTTCAGTATTCCTAATATAATGCAGATTCCTAATGTAAATGTATATATATCTTAAGATAATACATGAGATGACTCAAATTCCTCTCTTACAATGGGTATGGCCTCAAAATTCTGGGAGTGACATGTGCTGTTTCCTGGCCTTGGGAGTATTTCAGTGGAAAGGATTAATCCCTTCAACACTGGATAATCATTGGCATTCTTACAGATAAAGAAATTCACAAGGAATGAGGAACTTGCTCATGAATAAGCATCTGGGTACATGGCAACTTGTGAATGCAAACTCTCCAAAGCAAACTCCTTGAACCATGACCAAGCAGTAATACCCTATGATAACAAATACTCCAGGGGTTCCCTGGCATTTTCTCTGATCTTGAATTCCCTATCTGGAAATTTCTCTCTCCTTCCTTGCCTTGTCTCACTTCAGTGCCCTACTCCAACCTGCAAACTTTTCACAAGTCTCATTAAATCCCAGAGAACATTTAACAATATTGATCAATAGGTCTTCATCCCTGTAGCAGAGTTAATTCTTTTCAAACTGTATTATGTCTGTGTTCAAAGTATCTTGGGGACCACCATCTGGAAAATTTTATAATCAAGTTTTATAACCCCCTTCTGCTTTCTGATACTCTACAACATTTTTCAATTAAAGCTTCCAATTAAAATCTTTATGACATTCCACTCTCCATTATCACATCTAACCCAGGGCTCCAGTTCCCACTGCTGAGGTTGGAGGTGTTCTCTGGATTGCTGGGGCTTGGCTTTATTTCCAACACAAAGTATAGCTTTGATCTTCCAATCTGGGTCAAGTGCATGCTCCTGCGCAAACACCTGCCTTCTCTGTTGGACTCCAGGTGTATGGAAAGAAATAATAAAAATTTCTGTACAGGTTAGAGTTCAAAGAGTCTTAATTCTAGCCAATGCTCCCTGCTCTATACAAATTAGCACAAAAAAGAAAAAATAATAATAAAAACAAGACAAAATGTGAGAGAGAAAGCTATTGTCTGCGCCAAATGTGTCAAACAATAAAATCAGATGTCCTTGGAGATTCTGAAGATACACTGAAAAATACATTTTTGTGTGTGTGCTGCTACAAGGCCATAGAAAATCTTCCAACTTCAACCCAGAAGTAGTAGAGGAAGTCATGTGGGGTAAGCACTCGACCATAAGGTCGGTTTGAACCACAAGGTCATGGGTTAAAACTTAACAGCCGCTCTTCAGAAACCCTATATAGGGACACTATGGGTCAGAATCAACTCAAGGGCACTTAAAAACAACAAAGGATCTAGACACTAATCAATTCCAGTTATCTCTCAGTCCCATTGTTTAGGGGACCCACTGAACTCTCCTTGCTGCACATATACCAAGAGACACTGCATTTTAATTCAGCCAAAAATGAATTCTTATTCTTTATGCCATTGTTGTTGTTAAGTGCATCGAGTACAGTTCTGACCTATAGTGACCCTGTATAGGGTTTCCAAGGAGCGTCTGGTGAGCTTGAACCGCTGATCTTGCAGTTCAAACGACTCTGCAGTACAGTGCATTATTAACTCAGAGAGCCACATCAGGACTCCCCTTTATGCTATAGTTGTGATGAAATGACCAAGATCAGAAGCTTGAATCATATATTATCTTTTTGTTGGTGATTGGGTGCTGTTGAGTCGTTTCTGACTCATAGCGACCCTATGTAGAATTTCTGAGGCTATAAATCTTTATAGGAGCAGAAAACCTAATGTTTCTCCTGCGGAGCCAGTCCACTATTGAACAATTGTTGTTTTTGTGTGCTGTTGAGTCAGTTCTGACTCATACTGACCCTTTATAGAGTTTCCAAGGAGCGGCTGATGAGTTCAAACCACCAACCTTGCAGTTCAAACTGACCTTGAGGTTGAGTGCTTATCCCATAACACCACAATTTGTTGTTGTTAAGTGCCGTTGAGTCAGTTCCGACCCACTTTGACGCTGTATAGGGTATCCAAGGAGTGGCTGGTGAGCTTGAACTGCCAACTTTTCGGTTCAAACAGATGGTGCAGTCCAGCACATTAACCCACAATGCCACATGATATTCTAATTTGAAATATTATCTTATACACTATATAAATATTATCTTAAATACCAGTTCCTGGAGTCCTGGTGTGGTGCTGTAGGATAGCTATTTGATTGCTAACCACCACAAGATTAGTAGTTCAAACTCACCAGCCACTCTTTGGAAACTCTAAACAGGGTTGCTATGAGTCGGATCAACTGGAGGGAACTGGACAACAACACAACACACCAGTCCCTGGAGAAGGACGTTACACTTGGTAAAGTGGAAAGTCAGTGAAAAAGAGGAAGAAAGTGGAAGGTTGGTGAAAAAGATGAAGACAGCCAATGAGATGGATTGGCACAATGGCAGCAGCAATGGGCTCAAGCATAACAATTGTGAGGCTGGCAGAGGATCGGGATGTGTATTGTTCTGTTGTGCATAGGGTCGCTATGAGTCAGAACTGACTTGACAGCACCTATAATATTCTTAATATTGTGCTCCCTTATAATAGAATTTTCCTTAATGATATTAGGTTGGGGAAAAAAAAAAAAAGGAAGACCAGGGTTACTGGTCACAAAGAGCCTGGAGGAAACTGAGACTGTGACCCTCAAACACCCTTCAGATCTGGGAAGGAACATACCCTCTTTCAGCCAAGCAGTAGATAAGCATACAGAGACACCAAGTTTCAGTCAAGCAGTAGATAGGTATATCAGGGGAACAACACCAGTGAGATGCTGGAACCATCAATCATTCAAGATCAGGGAGGTAACATGTACATAAAGACAATGGCCAAAGGGAGAGGGAAGTGGATGAAAGGGAAACAGAAACCACAGAGAGGAAGCAGATGACTGTTGTTCCATGGAGGGGACTGCAATCAGTGAGATGAAACAATGTATGCTTTATTGAATGTAAAACTGATGATCTGCTCTGTAAACCTTCACTCAATTCACAATAAAGTAAAATAATAATAATAATAATTTTATTTGAATATAAATCTCTACTAAGAACTGACATGTTATCGACTGAATTGTGTTCCCCCTCAAATAAGATTGAAATCCTATCTCCTGTAGTTATAAATATGACTTGGTTTGGAAATAGGGCTTTCTTTTGTTATGTTAATAAGGTCATACCATAATAGGGTTGATCCTAAACCCAATTACTGCTGAGTTATAAAAAGCAGACTAGCCACAGAGATATGCACAGGGGAAGAGGGAGGGAAACAATGCTGACACAGATGCATCTACAAGCTCAGACATACCAACAATTGCTGGCAGCTGCTAGAAGTTGAGCTAGGCAAGAAAGGACTTCTCTTTAGAACCATAAACTTAAATTAGATATCTAGTCTCCTGAGCTGTGAGAAAATTTATTTATGTTCTTTTAAGCTACCCATTGCCTCTCTGTCAATGATGCACCTGACAAAGCCGTAACTGAGAAGGTGAAGTGATTGCAAACAGGGTGTCAAGGGAGGGGAGGAGAAGAGTTCAGGGAGTAAGAAGTAAATGCTTTAGGAGAACGTAGTGGGCTCATTGTGCCATGGTGAGTGTCAATTGAAATATACAGTTGATCATTTAAAATGAAACAGACCATCATAGCCATGACATCTTCTCCAGCACCATCTACCTTGGGCAGAGCTTAGATGGCTTTAGCAAAATTTGTGAGTCTAGTCAGGATGCAAACATAAGGATGGACCACAAAATTCATGTTGGAGAAGGTGGAAAGCAAGACTAAAGGGGAAAGACAGAGTTACAGAGAATAGTCGATGGAGATCCACATGAGATCGAAGAAGTACTGAAGTGGAAAGCTAAAAAGCAAAGTATATAGAATGTGAAGCTTTAAATCAAGTGACGTTCCTACTGATGATAAAATTGAAGTTGTAATCATGAGAGTGGGTGACTGAGATGGGGTGGAGAAAATTACAGACTGTCAATAGGTTTTGTTATTTGCATCAATAGTTTTCATAATCTGAACCATCAATTTAATATGTTTATAATGCTCTTCAAAAAAACATGATTTATATATTATTTATGATGCTATTGCGGTAGTACATGGAATCTAAAACTATGTATAATAAAATCCCCATAGAGTAATGAATACATATCACTGTATAAGAACAAAATCTCTCAAATACTCTTTGTGGGAAGAAATACCCATTTAAGATTTTCTGAGCTGTATCTAAGCAGATTAAGAAATAAATACACAACCTATTCTCACCATATCCTTCCTTGGGTGATGTAAATGATATAGCAGGGCCAGGCTGGCTTGGAAAAATGGGCATGCATTCTCAAAGTCTGTTTCAAGAGTGATTATAGTTACTTTTTATGGAAGATTAAGATAAATGATGTGTCTCTACTATATTTAAACATTCCCTTAGTAGTTTCATGAAGCAGGTAAGCATAGATTTATATATGAATATAATCCACTAAACCCTTAGGTAGGAAACCTTTCTTTTTCACAGGCTAGTTAAAGATGCCATATAATCTTATCCACAGTACAAGTTTGGTCTTTTGCAAGATACTCTTAGACTCCACTGCACTCTATTGCTAGAGCATATAAAAGGTATGACATACTCTCCTAACGATAGCAATGCAAATTATTAAAAGTACTGCTTAGGGTAACCTGCAAAAAGCAGAGCTTAGTTAACTGACATAAACCACAGAGAGGAACAAGAAGAAAACTGCTAAAAAAAAACTCTTTCCTTGTTCTCTGCTTGAACTTGTTTTCTTTTTTTAAATTTTACTTTTGTTGTTAAAAATGTACAGAGCAAGACATACATGAATTCACCAATTACTGTATGTATAATTCATTGACATTGATTACATTCTTTAAGTTGTGCTCCCATTCCCACCCTCCATTTTCAAATTATTTCTCCTCCATTACCATGAACACACTGCCCCTTGAGTTTCATACTTAATCTTTTGAGTTGTTGTCAATTTTATCTCATATAGATCATTATTTAATAGAGCACAGTGATAAAGGCAAACATTCTTTAAAAATGAAGCTAAATGATTGGTTTGAAGAAAACTTCAGTAGATATATTTTTTTTTGTTTTAAACTTAAAACTTATCTCAGGGAAACAGGTTCAGGGGTTCACACAGTCTGGATTTCATGAGAGTTTGAAATTCTGTTCTGCATCCCCCCACCCCTTTCGATTAGGATTCTTTTATAGAATCTTCAACCAATATATTTATTTTTTTGTTAAATGGTCAATCAATTCTTCTACCACTTGTCTGTCAATTTTCTATATTGTGACTGTGAAAGCTATGCCACTGGTATTCTAAATACCAGCAAGGTCAGATGGTTTCAGAAGAGTGACCAGACTAAGACAGACTGTTGTTGTTGTTAAGTGCCATTGAGTCAGTTCTGACTCACAGTGTCCCTGTATAGGGTTTCAGAGGAGCAGATGTAGATTTTAAGACCTTGTGTCTTAAAATCCAGTGCTTATCCTACAGCACAATGCCAGGAGTCCAGGAAGAAGGAAAGGCAAACCACTTCTGATTGATTAGCCACTGAAGATCTTATGAGTAGCAGCTGAACATTATCAGATATAGTGTTAGAAGATGAGTTCTTGTGGTTGGAAGGCTCATGAATATGACTGAGGAAGAGCTGCCTCCTCAGAGTAGATTTGACATTAATGATATGGATGGAGTAAAGCTTTCTGGACCTTTATTTCCTAAGGGGGCACAACTCTAAATGAGAAAAACAGCTGCAAACAGCCATTAATAATCGGAATGTGAAACATGCAAAATATGAAACTAAGAACATTGGAAGTTGTAAAAAATGAAATGGAACACAGAAAGATCGATACCTTAGGCATTAAAGAGCTGAAATGGAAGTAGGCCATTTTGAATCAATCATATGGTTTACTATGCTGGGAATGACAAACTGAAGAGAAATGGAGTTGCATTCATCATCAAAAAGAGCATTTCTAGATCTATCTTGAAGTACAATGCTGTCTGGGATAAGATAACATCCATCTAGAAAGTTGGAAACAAAGAGGAAGGGTCAGCAGTTGAAAAATATGGCCTTGTTGATAAAAAATTATGCTGGAGATTACATGATAGAATTTCCCAAGACTTATTCATTGCAAATACATTTTTTTCAACAACATAAACAGTGACGACACACATGGACAGTGATGACACACATGGGCCTCACCAGATGTGATACACAGGAATCAAGCTGACTATATCTGTGGGAAGATGGCAAAGCTCAATAACATCAGATAAAAAAAGGCCAGGGGCCAACTGTGGAACAGACCATCAGTTGCTCATATGCAAGTACAGGCTGAAGCTGGAAAAAATTAAAACAAGTTGACAAGAGCCAAAATACGGCCTTGAGTATATCCCAACTTAATTTAGAGGCCATCTCAATAGTAGATGCATAGACATTAATCACTAAAGATCAGAAGACTTGTAGAAAGGCATCAAAAACATCATCCATGAAGACCACAGGAAAGAAAGAAAAATACAAATGATGACAGAAGATACTCTGAAACTTGCCCTCCAGCATAGAGATGCTAAAGCAAATAGAAGAAATTAGGGACTAATGAACTAAACAAAAAATTTCAAAGGGCAGCATGAGAAGATAAAGTTAATTATTATAATGACCTGGAGTTAGAAAACAAAAAGGGAAGAACATGCTCAACATTTCTCAAGCTGAGGGAACTGAAGTAAAAACTGGGGTCTCAACTTGCAATATTGAAGGATTCTGTGGGCAGAATATTGAATGATACAGGAAGCATCCAAAAA
>NW_006408679.1:1858745-1862764 GCF_000296735.1 Chrysochloris asiatica | reverse complement strand
TTGATTGGAAAAGATACATTTGTGCTCATTCCAAATAAAGGTGACCCACCCAGCAGAACCCATAAATCATCAAACAACATCAGTAACATCCCATGAAAGTAAAATTTTGCTGAAGCTAATTTTTAAAATGTTTGCAGCACTACACTGACAAGGAGATATCAGAAATTGAAGCCAGATGTGGAAGAGGACGTAGAATGAGAAATATCATTGATGATATCAGATGGACGTTGGCTGAAAACTGAGGATACCACAAAGATGTTTAGTTGTGCTTTACTGACTATGCAATGTGAATCATAACAAACTATGGTTAGCATTGCAAAAAGTATTCCAGAACACTTAATTGTGCTCATGAGGAACCTGTACATAGGTCAAGAGGCAGTCATTCAAACAGAACAAATAGATACTGATAGATTTTAAATCAGGAAAGGTGTGTGCCAGGGTTATATCATTTCACCATATTTATTCAGTCTAGATGCTGATCAAATAATCTGAGAAACTGGACTATATAAGAATGTGACATCTGAATTGGAAGATTTATTAACAACCTGTGATATGCAGATGACACAACCTTGCTTGCTGAAAGCAAAGTGGACTTAATACTGATGAAGATTAGAAACAACCACCTTCAGTATGGATTGCATCTCAATGTAAAGCAAATAAAAATCCTCACAACTGGACCAATAAATAACATCATGATAAACAGAGAAAAGATTGAAGTGGTCAAAGATTTCATTTTCTTAGATCCGTAAACAATGTGCATGGAAGTAGTAGTCAATAAATCAAAGCACATATTTAATTAGGCAAATCTGCTGTAAAATACCTCTCTAAAGTGTTAAAGAACAAAGATGTCACTTTGAGGACTAAGATGCACCTGACCCAAGCCATGGTATTTTCAACTGCCTCATATGCATGTGAAAGTTAGACAATGAATAAGGAAGACAATAGAAGAATAGATGCATTTCAATTACAGTATTGGAGAAAAATACTGAAAGTACTGTGAACTGCCAGAAGAACAGACAAATCTGTCTTGGAAGAATTATAGCCAAAATGTTCCTTAGAAGAGAAGATGGCAAGACTTCATCTCTCGCATTTTGGACATGTTTTTAGGAGGGACCATTTCTTGGAGAAGGACACCATGCTTGGTAAACTGGAGGGTCAGCATAAAAGAGGAAGACACCCAATGAGATGGATTATCACAGAGGAAGTAACAATGGGCTCAAACACAACAATTGCAAGGATGGCGCAGGACTGGACAGTGTTTCATGCTGTTTTGCATAGGATTGCTGAGTTGGAACTGACTAGATGGCACTTAACAACAACACTCAATCAATTATTAGATTCAATGTTTATAACCACTTCATCCACACAAGTTTTGTGGGTTTTTTTCTGCTATTTATCCTGACATGTTGAAGGCAACTGCATTGTAATTATTCAGCCCAAGTCAAGAAAGACTGCTTATCCACTTCCATAAATTCTTTTTGGTCACTTCTAGTATACAGTGATACCTTAAGCCCTAATTCTATTTGCACAATTTTTTTGGCTATTAGTCAATAAGTGCTTTATGGAATCTCTTGCATTGTATTTTTATTATAGATGCAATGGTTTGTTTCATGAGAAAAACATATTTTGGAGTTTAGACTTCAGGTTTTAAATTCTTGTTATACCAGTTGAGTGATCTTGAGCTTAGTAACTTAATTCCAACATCCTTTTTTTTTTAATATCATAAAACACATGGTTTTATGATATTTATGAAACATCTCACATGGTTAAGTGAGGAGAAACCATATGAAAGCTCTTTGCAAGCTTTCAGCATTACACAAATGTTAGCTCTTAAGATATAAAACTCTTTAGAGATCTTCAAATTTTTGTTGTTGCTATTTTTTTGTTTCATAGAGTCAGTTCTGACTCATAGAGACCTTGTACAGAATTTCCAAGGAGCAGTTGGTGTGCCAATCTTGTGGTTAGCAGTCCAATGCTTATCCTACAGCGCCCCACTAGTACTCCTCAAATTTCTGTAGACCTGACATATAATAGCAATATCAGGAAGAAGCCACAGAGAAGATGTTACATGTTATCAGATTGAAGTTGTCCCAAGTTCTGGAAGGAAATGGAGGAACTGATGATTCCCCACCATTGCTTTTGTTAGCTGCCATCAAGTTGACTGAGGACTCATGGTGACCCTGCACACAGTGGAATCAGATCGTCGAAACCCATAAAGTTTCATTGACTAATTTTTGGAAATAGATTGTCAGGATTTTCTTCTTTGTCCATATTTGTCTATAAGCTCCTCTGAAACCGGTTTGGCATCAAAACATGCAAGTTTTTGATAGAAGGCTTCCATTGATAGACTGCACATGGAAGGCAAGAATTCAACCACTGAGCCCCAATGTCCTCACAGTCCCTTTATTAGCAAGGGTCAGAGGACTGTGATACCAGTTAAGGAAGCAATAGAATGGGCACATGGGCTGAACAAGAGTCAGAGTGATAACATTCTGAGGCTCCTTCCAGTTTTAATTTTCTGTAAAAACATCCCTTAATCACAAAACTAAATCTTGTTTCAATAATTAACTGGCAAACTGAAGAACTGGACTGGATTTATTCACATTCCTCTCATATTTAGCAGTGTGTTCTACACATAGTAGGGGCTCAATAATTTCTTTGTTAATTGACTGAGAAAAGCTATAATAAGTGTTACTGTTCTGAAGGTTCTCTCAGCATGAGTTAAGAGAATTTATGTGAAAAGAAATAACTAACTGGCATGTATTCAGTCTAAACATTATCAAATCCAATTTGTGTTGAAAAAGATGTTGGCACTCACATTTATATGTCTTGGGAACGCTTCCAAATGAAATGCATTCTGGACAAAAACACATGACATAATTAAGAAAATGCCAGATATGTAAAATTCAGCTGAGTCTATTCATTATTTCTAAGAAGCAGCAGCAGAATAACTAGGAAATGAAGCCATAATTCTGTCCCCAAAGCATTTTTTAATAATCATAAAACAAAAAAATATTTCTTGACTGGTATGAATTGTTATCACTGGACTTTAGGAAATGAAGACAATGGAGGTTATGTTGTAAAAAAAAAAGAGTATTAGTTGATTATAATGGCCTGTATAACATGTACTGAATACCCAATTACTGAGGTTTAAGGAAGAACAACATGAAGTAATTCATTGTACCTACCCCTTACAAAACACAGGCTTTCAAAAGGCTGCAATTACGGAAACAGTAAATGCACAGTTCCTAACTATAGTCCCTATACTCTTCATTGAAAATCAGTTGCTGTTCCGTCAACTTCAGCTGAGGGGAACTCATGTGCCAGAGTCAACCAGTGTTTCACAGGATTTGCAATGACTGAGTTTTCAGAAATAGGCCACCAGGACTTTCTTCCAGCGAGCCTCTGGGTGGACTCAACACTCAGTTGGTGGTCAGGTGAGTTAACCATTTGAAACAATGAGAGACTCTAAACTCTAGATGTTGTTGTTGTTTTTAAGTGTCATTGAGTCAGGCCTGATTCATAGTTAAGCTTGTATAGTGTGCCTGAGGACCACTGGTGGGTTCGAACTGCCGGCCTTATGGATTGCAGTCCAGTACTGATCATCCTACAGTGTTACACCAGGAGTCCAAACTCTAGATAAGAAGATTAAAATGAAAATTAATCATAACTAAAATTCCATTTTAAACACTAGATAAGGAAATTAAATTCCACTTTAGTTACATGCATCAAATACCTACTATAGATGGCCTTGGAAAAAGATGGTGAACCGGGTGAAAGTGTAGTGACGAGCTCTGCCAAGAACAATACAGACTACAGGACCAAGAAGGCTCAGCAAATGGTCCCAGTACTCTGAACAATATATAAAGGAATATTTAGAAGGTTGGAAGACTTACAGCTGGAGGAGTTTGTGGCAGAAACAAGATATCCATTGCTTCCTGGTTCAGGACGCTCAGCTGCTCCAGGAGCCACCATTTTGTATGGGGCCAAGCGGGCAAAGGATCAGAGCAGCCACGGAC
>NW_006408679.1:1804313-1832652 GCF_000296735.1 Chrysochloris asiatica | reverse complement strand
AAACAACATTCTTACCAACGGAGAAAAGATTGAAGTTGTCAAGGACTTCATTCTTCTTGGATCAACTATCAACACTTGGGGAAGCAGCAGTCAAGAGATTAGATGACGTATTGTATTAGGCAAATCTGCTACACAAGACCTTTTTAAAGTGTTGAAGATCAAAGATATCAGCTTGAGGACTAAGGTGCACCTGACCCAAGCCATGGTATTTCCAATAACCTCATATGCATGTGAATGCTGGACAGTGTATAAGGAAGACCATAGAAGTACTGATGCCTTTGAGTTATGGTGTTGGAAAGAATTGCAGCCAGAGTGCTCCTTGGAGGCTAAGATGGCCAAACTTTGTCTCTCATACTTTGGATATATAGTCTGGAGGGACCAATCACTGAAGAAGGATATCATGTTTGGTAAGGTGAAGGATCAGAGAAAAAGAAGAAGACCCCCAATGAAACAGATTGGCCAAGTGGCAGCATCAATGGACTCAAGCATGGCAAAAGTAGTGAGGTTGGCCCAGGATCAGGCAGTATTTCCTTCTGCTGTGCATAAGGTCGCTATGGGTCAGTACAGACTAGATGGCACCTAACAACAACAACAACAACAACAACCTCAACAGATACTGGCTCCTTCTCTGTTTTTTAGGTCTGCTAATCTTTGAAATAGGAGCTCTGGTAGCATAGTGGTTATGAGTCAGGCTGCCAACCTCAAGGTCAGCAGTTCGAAACTACCAGCGGTACCGCAGGCGAAAGATGTGCATTCTGCTTCTGTAAAGATTTACAGCCTTGGAAACCCTGGGCAGGGTCACTATGAGTCAGAACTGACTCCACGGTACTTAACAAATCTTTGAAATGACTCACAAACTGTTGTTGTTGTTGTCAGGTGCCATCTAGTCGGAACCGACTCATAGTCGGAACCGACTCATAGCAACCCCATGCACAGCAGAACGAAACAATGTCCGATCCTGGGTCAACCTCACTACCGCTGCCACACTTGAGTCCATCAATGCTACCACCTGGCCAATCCATCTCATTGGGGGTCTTCCTCTTTTTCTCCGACCCTCCATCTTACCAAGTATGATATCCTTCTCCAGCGACTGTTCCCTCCTGACAATATGTCCAAAGTATGAGAGATGAAGTTTAGCCATCTTGGCTTCTAAGGAGCACTCTGGCTGCACTTCTTCCAAAACAGATCTGTTGGTTCTTTTGGCAGCCCATGGCACTTTTAGTATTCTCCTCCAACACCACAATTCAAAGGCATCACTTCTTCTAAGATCTTCCTTATTCACTGTCCAGCTTTCGCATCTATATGACGTTATTGAAAATACCATGGCTTGGGTCAGGCGTAGCTTAGTCCTCGAGCTGACATCTTTGCTCTTCAACACTTTAAAAAGTTCCTGTGCAGCAGATCTGCCTAATGCAATATATCATCTGATCTCTTGACTGCTGCTTCCCCAAGTGTTGATAGTTGATCCAAGAAGAATGAAGTCCTTGACAACTTCAATCTTTTCTCCATTGATAAGAATGTTGTTTATTGGTCCAGTGGTGAGGATTTTTGTTTTCTTGACATTGAGATGTAATCCATACCAAAGGCTGTGCTCTTGGATCTTCATCAGTAAATGTTTTAAGTTCTCTTCACTTTCAGCAAGCAAGGTTGTATCATCTGCATATCACAGGTTGTTAATGAGTCTTCCCTCCAATCCTGATGCTACGTTTTTCTTCATAGAACCCAGCTTCTCCAATGATTTGCTCAGCATACAGGTTAAATAAGTATGGAGAAAGAATACAACCTTGTCGCACACCTTTCTTAATTTTCAGTGTTCCTATGTTCTGTTCAAACAACTGTCTCTTGGTCCAGGCACACATTCCTCATGAGCACAATTAAGTGTTCTGGAATACTCATACTTTGCAACGTTGTCCATAGCTTGTCATGATCCACACAATTGAAAGCCTTTGCATAGTCAATAAAGCACAGGGAAACATCTTTCTGATATTCTCTGCTTTCAGCCAAGAACCATCGGACAACAGCAATGATATCTCTAGTTCCACGGCCTCTTCTGAATCCAGTTTGAGCCTCTGGAAGTTCTCTGTCAATGTATGATTATAGCCATTTCTGTATTACCTTTAGCAGAACTCTCTTTGTCTGGAAGTTCATCTGAAACCTGTCCACCATGGGTGACCCTGCTGGTTATTTAAAATACCAGTGGCATATCCCTCAGAATCACAGCAACTCAAGCCACCACAGCATGACAGACAGATGAGTGGTGGCCTCACAAACTGTAGGGAAAGGGATATCTTTAATCTAGGAGAAAAAGAATATAAATACAAAGGGTGAGACATGGGAAGAGCCTCAGTGCAGAACTTCCATACCCCCAGGGCATGTGCTTATCCTCTCAAGAGCAGATGTTTGCTCTCTCCACTCTGGAAGCTCCATTGAACTTCCACATCCCAAGGCCTTTATTGGTCTCACCACTTGGTACCCTGAGGCTCAGATGGTCTCTCCAAGTTTGATCAGTCCCTATGTCATTGACCTGAGGTATGGTCCTTTTCTCAGGAATTAGAGCCAAAAGTCAAACTGTTTACCATACCTCATAAGCTCCCACACATTCTATGCCATACATCCTTTTTTTCCTTTATTGTTGTTTTTGTTGTGGTTGTTAAGTGCCATTGAGTTGATTCTGACTCATGGCAGTGGTGGTGGTGATGTGCAATGGAGTTGGTTTTCAACTCACAGCGACCCTGTACAGGGTTTCTGAGACTGTAAATCTTTATGGGAGCAGAAAGCCTCATCTTTCTCCCATGGAACAGCTGGTAGTTTCAAACTGCTGACCTTGAGGTTAGCATTCTGACTCATAACCACTACACTACAAGAGCTCCAACTCCTAGTGAACCTGTATAGGGCTTCTGAAGAGCAGCTGGTGAGTTTGAATCACCAACCATGCAGTTCAATCCTACCTTTTGGTCCAGAGCATTTTCCTGTAGCACCACACCTAGACTCCTGGAAATCCTATACAGGGTCACTATTAGTCGGAACCAATGTCACCAGTAGATAGTAAAACATTTGTTTCAGTCTAATATTATATTTCTGTTCTTCTTCAGTGTTTTAGAGTTCTCCCTGTGATACAAGTTGTTGCAAAAATAACTAATAAGTTTCAAGTCCATTCATGCTGTGAAAATGATATGAAATATATTTCAGCCTCCAAGGTTAGTCAATTATGTTTGTGATAAAATAACTGTAGGGTATAATTTATATAAACTAGAGCATAAGTGGAACAAATTTATTTATTCATAGTTTATCATAAAAACAGAACAATACAAATAAGACAAGTTTCTGTGCAAATCTTCACTGCCCTGACCACCACTTCAGTAATTCAAAGTTTATAAATTGTTATTTCAGATTTCTCAAAGATGAAAAAGTAGTTATATGGAAAATGATTACAGATGTCACAGGAAATATTTTTAAATGTGAAGAATTAATAGTGGTTTCCTACTTTATATAACATTTACTAATATATTCAAACCTTTAACAAGGAACCAGGTGCAAGAAAACAAATTTTTGTTCTTTAAAGTCACCCACTTGTGGTATTATGGCAGGACCCGAAAACTAAGGCAGACACTGTGCCACCAATATGCCACACTTCTACCCTGCTAACTACTGCAGCCATTGACCAAGTTTTATCTCACCTCTCACTGTTTGTTCTTACAGCATGACAGAATCTTTGTTTTTATTCAATACCAAGCACATGCACACAAAGTCACATAATGCTACTTCAAACCCCAATAATCTTTTTAATATTTCCATGTCTCTCCTTTCCTCCCAAACAGACATTGCTGTCAGGTTATTATAATAGTGCCATATGGATTCATGTCTCCTCTCTGTTGTCTAATAATCCATCTTTCATCAAGCAAATATGACAACCTTAGTAAACTATTTCAATGATTTCCTATGGTTTTCATAATTATGTTCAAATTCCTTAACTCAGTGAGTCCTGCCTGGGACATCTGTTATATCTATAGACATTTTGGAGTCCCGGTGTGGAAAAGCCCTTCAGTTCAAACCCACTAGCTTCTCCTTGGAAACCCTTTACAGGGTCGCTATGAGTCAGAACTGACTCAATGTCACTTAACAACAATAACAGAGACATTTCTAGTTGTCACAAATGGGAGAAGCGCTGACTAGCACCTAGTGGTAGAGGCCATAGATGCTGATAAATATGCACAGGGCAACATTCTAAAACAAAGAATTATTTGGCCCAAAATGTCAACAGTATCAAAGTTGAGAAATCTGTATAAGTCATTCACAAAACATTTTTCTATATCTGCTCCTGTCCATCAGTCTCACCTCACCTCTTACTATTATATCTCAAACACCTTTTTCTGTAGTCATAAAGCTTGCACCATATAAAACTACCAGTATTTGACCCTTTTGACCTTAAAAATGTCAGTTTTATATGATCCAACAAAATGCTTGTAATTCCTTGAGTGTAACTGTGTTTCTTCTGTCTAAACTGTACTCTCCACTCACTACTTTTTCCTATTCATCTTCCAAAACCTGAGCTGAGTTTCACATTCTAACAGCCCTCCCATGAGTTGTAGGCATGATGCAGATGCCTGCTTCTGTGCACCCACAATTTCCTCTCCTTACATCTCACACTCTCTTGGGATGGTTGACATCTTGGTTGAACACCAAGCGTCTCAGACACAGGTGTCATATATTACTTTATATTTCCAGGGCCCAGCACAGGGTCTGATATCTGGGAGTCATTTCATCAACTACACTGTAAAGAATTACTAGGTGAACAAGCGCTCCTTGAAAGACAGTGAGTGAATGGATATATTGTGAATTTCCAATGATTCCCATGTCTCCACTGGGAGCTGCCCAGAGTCACTGATAAACTCCTCCCATTTTTATTATAGTTAAGCCAAAGAATCCACATTTCCCAAAGACTAATGATATTTTACTTGATATAGAGAACCAGTGATTATGAGAATTCCTAAATGCTGATCTGACACTAACCACATGGTAAGTGAAATACAACCAAACATCTTTGGTCCAGATTTCTCGCTGACAGCTAAGGAAACTTTTTGATACACAGGTAGCAAAACCTGGGAAGGGTACAGAAAAATGCATTCTGACATTAGTTTTATGAGAAATATTCACTTTTACCAATATTTTGGCAAAGACTTCCTCCAGAAGAGTATTTAAAATGATTTTAAAATCGAGAGCTTAGTGTGACTTAAATGTCAGATTTATTTTGTAAAAATGAACCATGGGTATTGAATTAGTAGGCGTCCTGGTGGCATAGTGGTTTAAACATCTGCTTTAATCTGGTTTAATCAAAAGATTGGCAGTTAGAATCCACCAGTGGCTCTCCAGTACAAAGATGTGGCAGTTGTAATTCCAAGGCTGTTGTTGTTTTGTGCCGTTGAGTCTTCCAACCTTGCATACTAACATGTCTTATAGGGCCGCTACGAGTCCTACTCTGCTTAATGAAAATGGGTTTAAGTTTGGATTGGATTAGGTTTAGAAAAAGATCCACAAGGTCCTTCGTGTTGACAAACAAATATAAACTGTCATTGCTGTTGTTGTTGTTAAGTGCTGTCCAGGTGGTTCTGATCCATAGCAACCCTGTATAGAGTTTCCGAGGACCAACTGGTGAACTTGATCCACCAACCTTGCTGTTCAAATCAACTTTGTAGTCTAGTGGATTAACCCACAGAACCACACCAGAACAACAAAAATTGTCATTAGCAGACTATAAAAAGCCTTCAGATTGGAACAAGTATTTAACAGAATGTACATGTTTAGTACTGTAAATGGATCAAGAGGGAGTTGTTCAAACAGAACAAGGAGATATTATGTGGTTCAAAATTGGAAAAGGTTGTATCTTTTCACTTTATTTATTGAATCTGTATGCTGAACATATAATCTGAAAAACTAGACTATATGAAGAAGAATGTGACATCAGGATTAGAGAAAGATACACTTACAACTTGCAGTATGCAGATGACACAAACTTGTTTGCCAAAAGTAAAAAAAAAAAAAAAAGTAATTGTGATTACTGATCACAATCAAAGACCTTCAATATGGATTGTACATGAACATAAAACAAAAATCCTCCAAACTGAACTGATAAGCAACATCACGATAAATGCAGAAAAAATTAAAGCAGGCAAATATTTCAATCTATTTGGGTCAGCAATCAATGTCCATGGAAGCAACAGTCCAGATATCAAACATGCTTCACTGGATAAATCTGACACAAAAAAACCTCTTTAAAGTTTTGAAAAGACATCATTTTGGTGCCTAAGCTATACCTGGATCTAAGCCATGGTGTTTTCAGTCACCTCATATGTTATACAACAGTTGGACAAAGACAAGGAAAAGGAAAGAGTTGGTATATCTGGACTGTAGTTGGCAAAGAATACTGAAAATATTGCAGACAGCCAGAACAAATTTGCTTTAGAAGAAACACAACAATAATATTCATTAGTATTGAGGATGATAATACCCCATCTTGTTTACTTTGGAAATGTCACTAATCATTAGAAAAAGACATTCGGTTTGGTAGAATTCTGGTCAACAAATAAAACTGAACATATTAGTGATCATGGAGATGGTACAGAACGGGGCAACATTTGGTTCTGTTTTACCTAAAGTTGTCAGGAGCTGGATCCAACTTGATGGCAACCATCCAAACATGCAGTGTGATCTGTAGTGGAGTACATTTTTTTTGCTTATTTTTGGTTCTACAATAACTTTCAAATTCTCTCAAGTAATGTTATCAATACATTCTCATTTTTAAACAGAGAATTCTTTACATTACAATTCTTCCTAATTCCTGTCATCATTCCTCTCTTTAGAGATAATATAGCTAACTGTTTCCTATGGACCAACTCCACAGCACTTGACAGCAAAAACAACAGTTTCCTATACAGATTTCTATACATTTTCATAAATATCTGAATATACATACCTATATATAGTTTTGCTTGGTCTGTTTTGATCTGAATGAACTCAAAGCACTCATTTTATTTTGTTACTTGCTTTTATTCATTTTCTTTTACTTACATGTATTTGAGATTTTCTATCTCAGTACATATAGCTCTTCTTTTCATAGCTGAAGATTATTCAAGAATATAATGGATCTTCACAATGTACTCTAAAGATCAAAACAGATTTTAAAATAAATATCATCCAATGACTAATTTTTCTAGTAAATTTATTTAAAACCTAAATTATTTAATTAATATTAGTGATGGTTGTTGTTAGGTGCTGTCTAGTTGGTACCAATTCATAGCAACGCTGTGTAGGGTTTCTAAGCCTGTAAATCTTTGTGAGAGCACAAAGCCTCTTCTTTCTCCTGCAGATTGGCTGGTGGTGTCAAACTGCCAAATTTGTAGTTCACAGTCCACTATTTATCCCACAGAGGCACTGTGTTCCCCATTTTAGTAATTATCATTCAATATTTATCCTTTTGTAATGGACTAATTTCAAGGTTCACCCATGAAATGGTGTGGATACAGACTTAATTGCTATTTTCCATGCTTATTTGGTTGGGTGTTTTTGTTTTTGTTTTTTTTTACCATGTATTATTTATCTTAGTGGTTCTCTGTATCAAATACAAAAATAATTTGAAGACATATGATTCTTCATATAAATTGAAAACCTGGGGCAGGAAATTGAACTTGAAGCCCATTTTGTTCAGGATGATGGCAAACCCCAGCAGCAATAAAAGAGGAAAAACTTCTTTCTCATATTCTTATTTATCACATAAAGAGAATATTTTCATTGGTGCAATGACAATTGAGATCATTGGGTAAGTAAGCAAAGCTGAAGGTAAAAGTCAGTTAAGCATTGGGCTGCTAACTGCAAGATCCGAGGTTCAAACCCACCTGTTAATCCATGGGAGAAAGAAAAGACTGTCTGCTCCCATAAAGATTTACAGTCTCAGAACCTCAAAGAAGCAGTTCTACTCTATTCTATTGGGTCATGTGGTGCAGTGAATTACTTAATATCTCATTTAGTCATAGACTTGTAAATTTCCACCAAACAAATTTTTTCTTGATGTAAAAGAAGGTGGGAGATGATGTTGATAGGATGATATAATTCAGTTGTGAATGACTGTTAGTTAACAGGGCTAATTTGATTGTAAAAACTTGGAACTCTAGCATGGATATAAAATGAGCCATCTCAGAAGCAGGAATGAGGACTATCACTACCAACAAGGAAGAGTCAGAAGTATCATGTTATTTGGACCCTGAAATCCCTGTGCAAGGGCAAAATGCTGTGAAACCAGAGGAGCAGCAGAAGAACCAAGAGCCAGAACTCTAGGAAGATCAGTGGCGTTCCCAGCCCACAGAGCAGGTAAAACTAGGGCAGAAGGCTTAATTTCAGAGTGAGGTACCTCCAGGCACTTAGTTGGGGAGCTGGGTTTGCTGACCCAGAAAACTAAGAGCTCAGTGACTTCAGGCTGAGGATAATGGTTTTTTTTTTATCAGTAGTCCTAAAAGAGCATTGTAGCATTGCTGGAAGAGACTAAGGACCATAGAGAAGGTTGCTTGTGCACATAGCAGAGAAAAGGCTGTTATGACAGGACATACTGTGCCCTGAACAGTTCTGACCCTGAATCGTAACCTGCTCAACTTCTCTAGGGAGCATGATGGCTCCAAACCATAAGCGCTGCACTGTGAACCACAAGACCTGCAGTTCAAGCATGCCAGCCGCTCCACAGGAGAAGAGTGAATTTTTCTGCTATCATGAAGATTTAAAGCCTCAAAAACCCTATTCAGGGTTGCTATGAGTCAGAACCGACTCAATGGGACTTAACAACACCAGACTTCTCTAATAAACACTATGACTGTGAGTATAGTGTTTCTGTGGCCATTGCAATGAATAATTGAACTCAGCTGAGTAGAGTGCTGGGCGGGGGGATGATTGGTTTCATTTATTTACAGATTGTTATGAGTTAGAATCAACTTGATGGCAGTGGGTTTGGTGTTTTGGGAATGGAGAGATATTCATGCCCATTCCAAAATAAGTGATCCAACAAAATGTAGAAATTATCAAACAATATCATTTAGTCATGCAAGTAAAATTTTGCTAAATATAACTGAAAAATGGTTGCAGCAGTTTATTGCCGAGGAACTGGCAGAAATTGAAGCTAGATTAGGAGAGGTCATGGAACTGAGGGATAGCATTGCTGATGTCAGTTGGATCTTGGTAGTCCAATGCCGGTACTTACAGCACCACACCAGGAGTCCAGACTGTGTGGTGGTGGTGGTGTGTACCATGGAGTCAGTTCCATCTCATAGTGACCCTGTATAAGGTTTCTGAGGCTATAAATCTTTACAGGAGCAAAAAGGCTCATTTTTCTCCCACAGAATGGCTGGTAGTTTCAAACTGCTGACCTTGTAGTTAGCAAACTGACTCATAACCACTACACTACCAGAACTCCTTCCAGACTATGTTGTTGTTGTTATGTGCCATGGAGTCGGTTCCAACTCACAGCCACCCTGTACAGGGTTTCCGAGGCTGTAAATCTTTAAAGGAGCAGAAAGTTCTCCCGTGGAACAGCTGGTAGTTTTGAACTGCTGACCTTAAGGTTCACAATCTGTAACAACTACACTACCAGAGCTCCTTTCCAGACTGTGTAGATCACAGTAAATTATGGAAAACACTGTAAAAAATAAGACTTCTAGACATTTAATTGTGCTCACGTGGAACCTATACATAGATTAAGAGGCAATCATTCAAACAAAATGGTTAAAATTAGAAAAGGTATGAGTCAGAGCGTAGTGGTTATGAATTGGGCTGCTAATCTCACAGTCGGCAGTTCAAAACTACCAGGTATTCTGCGGGAGAAAGAAGAGGCTTTCTGCTCCTGTAAAGATTAACAGCCTCAGAAACCCTGTACAGGGTCACTATGAGTCAGAACCGACTCCACGGCACATGACTCCTAATAACAACAACTCAGTCTGTATGTTAAACAAATAACTGAGTTATATGAAGAAAAACAAGGCATCAAGATTAGAGAAAGACTCATTAGCAACCTGCAATGTGCAGATGACACAACTTGCCTGCTGAAAGTGAAGAGGACTTAAAGCACTTACTAATGAAGATCAAAGTTAGTCTTCAATATGGATTGTTGTTATGTGCCATGGAGTCGACTTACTGAGCCAGCAGAAACATGGGGAATCCTTGAGACTATTGCCCTAAGAGATCCCTTAAACTTCAAAGTGAAACTATTCCTGGAGATCTCCTTTCAACTAAATAATAGATTGGCTTGTAAAATAAACAATGTCACCCCTGAGCACTGTGCTCCTTTCATGTTTTAAAAAAATCAGACATAGGAGACTAAATGGCCAATTTTTACCCTAACACAAAGATGAAAAAGTTGGGCAAGGAAGCAAGAATAATGGGAATGTAACTATCCGTATGGGATAAAAATGAAAATGTGGAAAATGTAACTATGTTGCTGAACAATATATGCAGAAATTGCTAAATAGGAACCTAATTTGCTGTGTAAGCTTTCACCAAAAACTTCAATTATAAAAGAACTAAGGAAAGTCACATGAAGTCCATTTAATATTCACCAGTAAACAATAAAAATTCAATTCCAATGCCTCCTGGAATGCTGTATGTAGTTGGTAAGGGGCCCACCTGAGGACTATTAAAGAATCTTTGATGCTGAGAGTCTGCTTCTAGTAGTACAACTATTAGGTGGTCCAGTATTACTAACTAAAAAAGGCACAAGCAGAGAAATGAAATCAATGAATCAGAGTTGGAGTGTTAGAGTGTGCCCAATACTGTTTCAATCAGTGTTTAAGAATGCAAATTACCTCAAGATGGAAATAACGACAGGCCAGTGTTTTGGCAGACAAAATAATGATCCAAGTTGATTTTGAGAAATTAGAGCGGTGGTTATGTGCTGTGGAGTCAGTTCTGAGTCATGGTGACCCGGCATAGGGTTTCTGAGGCTGTAAATCTCTATGGGAGCAGAAAGCCTCATCTTTCTCCCGCGGTATGGCTGGTAGTTTCGAACTGCTGACCTTGAGATTAGCAGCCTGACTCATAATCACTACCCTACCAGAGCTCCTTGAGAAATTAGAGTAGTGGATTACAATTAACAGAAAGAATCCTAAAATAATAGACTCTTAGAAAGAAAAGGGCATTTAAGGGTCTCAAACTCTAACTGTATCCAATGCCTGAGTCCACTCTAGAGAGCTTCACCTGTCCACTGCTGCAGTCAAAATACTGTGCAGTTACAACACCCATGAATCTCTGTGCTGCCTTTTGTAACCACACCCATCTTCCTTCTGCCTCTCTTTCCCTGGCTCCTCTATTTCTAACCACTTCAAAACTATTACACAGATAGAAAAGTATATAACCTTTTGGTATTGGTGTTTTATCTCTCAGCAAAGCTCTCTTGAAAGTTATTCAGATTGTTGTATCATGTTCATTCCTTTTTACTGCTGAACAGTATTCCAGGGCATGGCTGTATCACAGTATGTTTAACCACTTTATCTGGTCTGGGCTAAACATACTTTTTGACCATTATGAATAAAGTTGCTATGAATATTCATGCATAATTCAATTTTTGTTCTTCAAACTTAACTGTTTACTTAGTGGTTGTTGTTTTTGTTGTTGTTATGTGCCATCAAGTTGGTTCTGAACCACAGCAACCCTTAATAGGGTTTCTGAGCGGCTGGTGAGTTTGAACATCTGACCTGAGGTTCAAACTGACTTTGCTGTCGAGCACATTAATCCACAGTGCCAAATGGTATTTTTGTTGGTGAACCTATTGTGTTGCATTTTTACCATTTTTAAAGTGTACAATTCAGTGACATTAAATACATTCATTATTTTGTGCAATCACCACCACTGTTGCATTCCCAAAATTTTTTTATCATCTTAAATACAGATTCAGGAGCTCTGATAATGTGGTAGTTACGAGTCGGGCTGCTAACCTCAAGGTGAGCAGTTCAAAACGCTGGAGAAAGATGAGGTTTTCTGCTCCCATAAAGGTTTATAGCCTCGGAAACCCTACGCAGGGTCATTATGAGTCAGAACTAACTCCAAGGCACACCACCACCACAATCACCACCACAACCAAATGGATACTCAGTAGTCCTTCAGAATTAACACCCATTTACCTTCCAACCAACCCCTAGGAATCATAATAAACTTTTGTCTCTATCAATTTGTGAATTCTAGATAATTTCATATAAGATTTGTTCTTTTGTGTTTGATTTATTTTACTAAGCATAATGTTTTCAAGATTTCATTCATGGTTGTGGCATGTACCGGGACTTCATTTTTCTTTATGACTGAAAAATATTCCATTGTATAGATAGATATATACCACTTTTTTATTATGTTCAGTCATTGATGTTCCATGCCTAGATCCATTACTTCAATTGCTGTTGTTGTTGTCGGGTACTATTGAGTTAATTTTTGACTCACAGCGACCATCTATATTGCTAAGTGTCACCAAGTCAGATCTGACCCATAGCAACCCTGTATTGGGTTTCCGAGGAGTGATTGGTGAGCTTGAACCAACAACCCTGCAGTTCAAATGACTTTTCAGTCCAGTGCATTAAACCACAGCACCACACCAGGACTCCTGTTAAGTGTGGAGCAGCTGGTGAGCTCAAACCACCAATCTTGCTTACCCCATGGAGCCACTAGTTTCCAATAATTTCCTATAGATGTCTCAATAAAAGGATCAATAACTTGACATCATGACTGAGAATTTGACAATGTGATCCTTTCATAATCTGAAGGAAACCTGGGATCTTAGTTTGATGAGTTGATGATGAGTACTGGGTAAAACTGTAAGAGGTCACCAAATTCAGCTGACAATGTGAACTACAGAAAGTAAAAAAATAAATGTCATTACTCTGTAGGAAACAGTTCTCCATCTTCTGCTAAAAAGAGCAACTTATTTGCTTGGTAGGAAATGTTATTTTACTTACACTAATGGCCTATGTTATTACATCACAAAAACTAATACTATGGAATAATTCTAGAGCTAGAGACAATTATGTACATATTTAAACAAGATAATTAGTGTCTTTAGCATTTGAAACTAGTCAATAACTTAGCCCTTTCCTGCCTGAGTAGATTCCTATGAGATTTCTTAATAAGCTACAACTTTAGCAACTCTGAAAATAAACACCTTCAGCTAAATAAAGTGCCATGAACAAATCCATAGTAACAAAATAAAAGGCCTGGTTGATGAAAACAAAAATTCCTATTTGTGTACAAAAGTACTGGTTCAACAGATTTTCCTGATAACTTCTTTGATGAACAGCTTGCTCTAAAGCCAAAAAGTCACCCTTATTAGCACATGCCAACTCTGATGCCAATATAGCACTCACATACAAGTAAATTCATTCATTTTCCTAATGCGATACGTTGATTTCTTATTTATTTATTTATTTATTTTAAAATAAATGTTTTATTGTGATTATGTGATAGTCTACATGGGAGAACATTAGTTTTACATTCATTCTACCATCTATCATTTCATTGGCATAGTTACCATCCCATCCATGCATCCTCAACTAACCAAAGGGTGTACCCTGTAAGCCTGCACCCCCCCCCCGAGTCCTCAGCACCTTTCCATTTCCTGATCCCATCTCTTGATGTCATCTTCTCTGCCTCCATTAGGATTAGAGGACGACTCATTATCAACCTGGTGTGGCACTGTAGGTTAATGTGCCAGACTGCAAAGTCATTTAAACTGCAAGGTTGGTGGTTCAAACTCATCAGCTGCTGCTTGGAAACCCTATACAGGGTCACTATGGGTCAGAACAGACTCAATGGCACTTAACAACATATGACACAACCTTGCTTGCTGAAAGCAAAGAGATCTTAACAGTACTTACTGGTTAAGATCAGAGACTACAGACTTTGGTATGGATTGCACCTCAGTGTACAGAAAACAAAAATCCTCACAGCTGGACCAATAAATAAGGGAGAAAAGGTTGAAGGTATCAAAGACTTCATTTTGCTCGTATCAACTATCAATACTCATGGAAACAGCAGTTAAGAAATTAAATGACATAAGACCTCTGTAAAGTGTTCAAAAACAAAGATACCAGTTTGAAACTAAGGTGTGCCTGACCCATGCCATTGTATTTTCAATAACCTCATATGCACGTGAAAATTGGATATTGAATAAGGAACACCATGGAAGAATTGATGCATTGAAATTATGGTGTTGGAGAAGAATATTAATAGTACCATGGACTGCCAGAAAAATAAACAAGTCTGTGTAGAAGAATTACACCTACAATGCTCCTTAGAATCCAGATGGCAAGACTTCATCTCTAATACTTTTAACACATTATTTGGAGGGATCATTCCCTGGAGAAGAACATCATGCTTAGTATAGTGGAGGGTTAGTGAAAAAAAGGAAGCTCCCCAATGAGATGGATTGGCACAGTGGTAATAGCAATGGGCTCAAATGTAACATCAGTTGTAAGGATGGCGCAAGACTTAACAGGGTTTCGTTCTGTTGTGCTATGAGTCAGAAGTGACTCGACAGCACCTAACAACAACAAGGACAGAAACATACCATAACTCAGGGGAGCAACAGAATTTAAAGTAGGATGAAGCATGAAAAATGGTGAAAAAAGTACATAAAATAAAAGTTCTGGCAATCTACCTCTGTTAAAGGAGCTCTGGTAGCGTAGTGGTTACGAGTCAACCTCAAAGCCAGCAGTTTGAAACTACCAGCCATTCTGCATGAGAAAGATGAGGTTTTCTGCTGCTCCTATAAAACCTCAGAAAGCCTATGCAGGGTTGCTATGAATGGCACACCACCATCACCTCTGTAATGATTATAAGTAAACCTTACCGAGCAGTTCTATGTAACACATTAGATCAGAATGAGTCAGAATTGACTCAACAGAAATGAATAGCAACAACAAATTGTACAATACTTGCTTACAAACTTGGATGTATAAACTCAGAGACAGCAACTAAAGTTTTGGCTTGAGCAACTAGAAACATAGAGTTGGCATTAAGATGGAATTACTGCAGGAGCATTGAATTTGGGGAGGGAGATCAGAAGTTTTGTTCTGGGTGTGTCAAGATTGAGATGCCTATTAAATATCCAAACTGCATGCTGAATGCTTCTGTTGTTAAATGCCACTGAGTTGGTTCCAACTCCATATCAATCCTGTATAGGGTTTCCAAAGAGCAGCTGGTGGACTGTGGCGCTATGGGTAATGAGCCAGACGGCAAAGTGATTTGAACTTCAAGGTTGGTGGTTCAAGCTCACCACGTGCTCCTCGGAAACCCTATACAGGGTCGCTATGGGTCAGAACCAACTCAACGGCACATAACAACAATCTTGTAGTTTGGAGTCCAGTGCTTATTTTACAGAGCCACATCAGGTTGGATGTGAATGTGAAGTTCAGGGTCATGGTCTAGACTGGTTGGAGTAATTAGCATGCAAACAGCATACAGAAAGAAGTGCCCTGGACACTTCAATATTTATACATTTATCTGAGGTGGAATAAGCAAAGGAGAGAATCAGAAAGCAAGGGAAGTGAGCTATCATGGAAATTAAGTAAAAGAAGATTAAGAAGGCGACTGAGAATTAATTGTGTGTCCATTCTTGGCCATTGCCAAGTGATTGTGATGCTCTCAAGCAGCACACTGTTGTGTCCATACAAGAACTTCTCTGTTCAATCTGATGGATGGCCACATACTCTTGACAGAGAGTCCAGTAGGAGGCTTTCTGAATCTAAATCAAGTGGCAATGCCAGCACCAAATTAGAATATAGTCTCAAAATAAAAAAAGACTCACTGTGGTCTAAGTATATTTGAGTAAGAAGCATTTTCTTCTTAGTTCCTTAACTGAAGTTAAAAGCAGGTTCTTGTTCCTTTAAATGACTGAGACTATATGCAGAAACAGAGTCACAGAGCACAGAAAACCCTCCTGAGGTACAGGATGAAAGAGGAAGTAAGATCCCTCAACCCCTACCCTGGGTAGGGGTTTGGCTCATGCCAAATGTGGTGATGGGTAGGTAAAATACTTCCCTAGCCTGCTGGCCCTCCTCGTCTCAAGAGAAGGTGCGGAGCTGATCTTGGTATGTTGAGGACAAAAATACTGTAGTAAGGATCAGGCACATGACAGTCTCAAACTATCTGAGAAATAACTCCATTTTATGGTGCAAGTTGGTTGTGGTACTGAATTTTATCACAAGCACACAGGAATATAGGACTCTAGCTGTGTAAGTACATCCATTCTTTAAAAATATATGGCTAAAAGCAAACCACATTACTAAATTTCAAGCATAACACTAGTGCCTTAATTTACATTGTTGTACTGGAATTGAATTTTATCAGTTAGCTTTTAATATAATGCTTATAGAACTCAAACTACTTAAAAGGGTGCTGTTCTATGATTAAAGGGTTCCATTAAAAAGTGACATTTACGTAGAAATTACCACACCCAAAAATATGTTTCAAGAACTTTTATAAAACTCTTCAGTAGTCTTGTTACATCCTGGGCTCTTTTATGACTATCGCAGAATCTTCTAGCACTTCTTCTACAATTGTAAATAACTATCTTGTACTGAACACTTATAATGAGTCAGACACCATTGCAAATGACCTACCTTGCATGATTTATTAATACATAAAGTCTTTGAGATGGATATCTTATATGGATGAAAAGACAGATTTTAAAAGATTAAGTTATTTGCCCAAGAAAGCTCTCATTATTACTTTGCGTTGAAGTCATCATTAGAACCCACACAGTTTTAACTCCAGGGCCCTTGTTCTCAGCCAACCTGTTATGTTTTCTACTTGGAATAATTTATTGCAGCAAAAGTAGTAACAGTTGGTACTTTAGTCTTATAGCTCCAGACTCTTAAAACCAGGCTATAGCATCCTGAAGTTAGATAACTTGGAGTCCCTGAGTGGCCAAACAGTTAAATGCTCAACTACTAACTGAAAGCTTTGTAAATTTAGCCCACACAGAGGTTGTTGTTAGGTGCCATCAAGTTGGTATCAACTCATAGCGACCCTATGCACAAAAGAACAAAACACTGCCCAGACCTGGGCCAACGTCACAATTGTTGACACACTTGAGCCCATTGATGCTGCCACCTTGCCAATCCATCTTGATGAGGGTCTTTTATCTGACCCTCCACCTTACCGAACAAGATATCCTTCTCCAGCGAATGGTCACTCCGAAGTATGAGAGACAAAGTTTGACTGCCCTGACCTCCAAGCAGCACTCTGGCTATTTGCTCTTTTGGCAGCCCATAGCACTTTCAATATTCTCCTCCAACACCATAACTCAAAAGCATCAATTTTTCTAAGGTCTTTCTTATTCAATGTCCCGCTTACGCATGCATATGAGGTTATTGAAAATACCATGGCTTGGGTCAGGAGCACCTTAGTCCTCAAGCTGACATCTTTGCTCTTCAACACTTTAAAAAGGTCTTGTGCAGCAGATTTGCCCAATGCAATACGTCAATTGATTTCTTGACAGCTGCTTCCATGAGTGTTGATAGGAGCAAAATGAAGTCTTTGACAACTTCAGTCTTGTCTCCAGTTTATTGATCTAGTGGTAAGGATTTTTGTTCTCTTTACATTGAGATGTAATCTATACCGAAGGCTATGGTCTTGGGAAGAAAGGTCTGACAATCTACTTCTGAAGGATCACAGCCAGTGAAAACCCTATGGACTGCAGTTTTATTCTGACACACACGCAGGGTCATCATGAGTTAGGAATCAACTCAATGGCAACTGGTTTCCATCTGTCACTACTTTTTATTTTATATACCTTTGAGCATACATATTTTTAGTATTCCCCTCTCAAATTATATTTCTATGTCTACTTTCCATGGTTTAGCGGGAAGGGGCCTTTGATAACTTCTACGTGGATGCAACTATTTCAACATTGGAAGGATTTATATACATACTTGAATGCCTCAATTTTCCCTTTGTTCTACTTTCCTGGGCTCATTCATTACTCAAATGTCACATCATACTTGCACCTTCCAGTCTATGCTTCCAAATGTTTCTGCTGAAATGACCAAATGACATGTACCTCACTGCTGTGAAGAGTTAGACAAAAGGCCAGTTGTCGTTGAGTCAATTTCAATTCATGGTGACCTCATGTGTGTCAGAGTTAAATTGTGCTTTCAAATGGTTGATTTGTCAGAAAGTCGATCTCCAGGCCTTTCCTTTGGGGTCCTCTAGGTAGACTCCAAACACCCACCTTTTAGTTATCATTATCAGTTAGCCATTTGCACCAAGCAGGGAATCGTTAGTCTAACTTAGCATTCTAGTACTTTAACTTTAAAAAAGAAATGCCAATCTCACATCATATAATTTATTCATAGTTATTTAACGTAAATATGTTTCAAATAACTTAATTTTAAGCTTAATAGGATTAAGGACTTTATTTACTATTTTCTTATGGTTTAGGTGACAGTTTACAGAACAAGTTGGTTTTCTGTTGAACAGTTTATAATAGAAGGTGACTTTGGTGACAATCCCCTCAATATGTCAGCATCCTCCCACTCCCACCTGGGTTTGCATTTGTCTAGATTTCTTGATTATTATTATTTTAATGGTTTTGAATATATAGTTGTAATAATGACTCTGACTCTTAAAATCAACACCAAGCTGGCTCATAGGACGCAGAGGTCAAATATACCCCATTCTCCAATTTTCCACCATTTCTGATACCAGTCATCGCCTCCCTCTCCCACTGCCCATCCCCAACAATGCACCTTCTTAGTGGCATGGTCACAGTAAATACATGAAAGCAATATAACTGCAAGCACAACTTTAAAAACAGAAGGATATAAACAGAAATGAAGATGTGCCTACAGCAAGATTTGTTGGGGGTTCTAGCAAGGGTCTCTATGTCTAAAAGTAGACGGCTTTTGTCATACAGGAGACCTGCTTACATTTTCTGAAAACCAATGTTTATTCTCACCCATCAGTAAACTTTCAAACAGGAAACAATGATAATGATGTCACTTGGCAGGCTTGCCTACTCTCCTGATTTAAAAAATTTTTCCTTTCTGGCAATTGTTACCCGTTTGGTCTTCTGTTCCTCACAGGTGCTGTCCACATTGTCAACTGTTTGGCTGAAGGATGATCCGGGGCTGCTTCAATTCTAAGTTTAAAGGGTATCTAAAAGCCATTGTCTCATGAGTTCTACCTTCTCTGTCAGATAAATAAAGCTGATCTTTTTTTATGAGTTGGAATGCAATCAGCGGATGGCTGCAGACAGGTTCTCTCTGTAATACAATTGTCTTCATCTCATTAGGGTGCTTTCAAAAACAGCTTCAATCAATACAGTGATTAGGAGGTCTGCTTGGCCAGTTAAACTCAAGGCAGAGAAGTCAACTCAGAAGATTATGGTGACTGTGTTTTAGGATCCCAAAGGGTAATCTGACCTATTATCTCAAAGGACACAGGATGGCCACAGGAGCTTATGGGGGAGGAGTATTAAGAAAAATGAAAATTGCATTGGTGAGAAAAAGGCCAGAAAAGTTGGGCCCAGGATTTTTATTTTTGTATCACAACAATGCATCTGTTCATTTGTCATGGGTTGAAAGGGCTGCCCATCCACCCTACAGCCCTGATCTGCCCCTTCAGACTTTTAGTTCTCCTAATTCAAAGAACACTTAAAAGGAACATGATTTGCATCCTTCAAAGACACCCAAACTGCTATTTTGATGTGGTGTAAATCAAAGAGCAAAAGATTTCTTTGAGGAAGGGTTTTAGAGATGAAAGCCCCCGCCTTCAGAAGTGTATGAAAGATATTTCAAGAAAAAATAGCCTCACATTATAAAAGTTATGCTTAATATATGCCTCTATGATTTTTGTAGCAATATTTTTTTACTTATCTTTGCATCACTTACTCAAAGGATTCACTATTCTATCCTCAAATCAAGTGCTAATTTAGGCTGGTTCTAGAACATCCTCATTTTTCAGTCTGCTCCTGATTATTCTTGTGAGTCAGTCTGGCCATTTGTGCTAGACACATTAAGTTGTTCTAAGTTGGCACTAGTCATGTCCCCAAAAAATAGAAAGCACTAAACGTGCATGTATTGTTCCTGACCTATTTATCATGGGGAGGCAATGGAAAAGGGGATCTCACACAAACAGAACATCTATACATCTATTGCAAAGCAAACTACCAAATTCATGGCAAAAAGCAAACTACCAAATTCCTGGCAAGAAGTGCTTGACTGATAACATTTATCAGAAAGCTGTCTCTTAATAGTACTCTAGCATTCCACTTCATGTTTGGAATGGACAAGAAAAAAGTAGCTCATGATACCATGCATAATCTGAATTTTTAAAACAATAAAAGTAGATAAGCATTTTAGCATGATTTTTTAAAAATTAATTTTATAATATGTACATATTTCACATTATATATATATGTATATGTATGTTTAGGTGTATGTGCATGTATGTGGTTGCTAGGTGCTGTTGTTCCACCTGTTTCAACTCAGAATGAACCTATGCACAACCAAATGAAACATTGTTTGGTCCTGTGCCATCCTCACAATTGTTATACTTGAGTCTATTGTAGCTGCTACTATACCAATTCATCTCATTGGGGTCTCTCTCTTTTTCACTGAACTCCCTGCTTTACCAATCATGATGTCCATCTCCAGGGACATCATGATAACATGTCCAAAGTATGAGAGATGAAGTCTGGTCATCCTGGTTTCTAGCGAGCATTCTGGCTGTACTTCTTTCAACACAGATTTGTTCTTCATGGTACTTTTAATATACGTCAACACTATAAATCAAATGCACAGATTTTTTGATGGTCTGCCTTATTCATTGTCTAACTTTCACATGCATATGAGGCTATTGAAAGTATCATGGCTTGTGTCAGGCACACCTTAAGTCTTCAAACTGACATCTTTGCTCTTGAAAACTTTACAGAGGTTTTGTGCAGATTGGCCTAATGGAATTATTTGTTTAATTTATTGGCTGCTGCTTGCATGAGGGTTGATAGTGGATCCAAGTAAAATGAAATCATTGATAAATTTAACCTTTTACCATTTATCATGATGTTATTTATTGATCCAGTCATGAGGATTTTTGTTTTCTTTATGCAGAGGTACCATCCATACTGAAGGTTGAATGGTAAGTATTTTTTATCTTCATAAGTATTTTAAGTCCTCTTCACTCTCAGCAAGTAAGGTTGCATTATCTGCATATTATAGGCTGTTAATGAGTCTTCCTTCAGTCCTTCATATAATCCATCTTCTCAGATTATTTGTTCAGCATACAGCTTGAATAAGTATGGGGGAAAGGATACAAATCCAGTGCATCTCTTTTGTTTTTAAACCATTCTGTAACCTCTTAACAAGTGCCTCTTGGTCTATATTAGAGGCTCCTCATTAGCTCAATTAAGTGTTCTGGAATACCAATTCTTCACAGTGTTATCCATACTTTGTCATGGACCACACAGTTGAAAGGCTCTGCGTAGTCAGTACAGCACAAGTAAACATCTTTCCTGATAGACTCTGCTTTCAGTCAAGATCTGTCTTATGTCAGCAATGATATCCTTAGTTCCATGACCGCTTCTGAATCTGGCTTGAATTTCTGGAAGTTCCTTGTTGGTGTACTATTGCAACCATTTTTGAATTATCTTCAGCAAAATTATACTTGCATGTGATATTTGCATTTATTAAATATTGTTCAATGATTTCCATACTCTGTTGGGACACCTCTCTTTCGCATGGGCACAATTAGGATCTCTTCAAATCAGTTGGCTAAGTGGCTGTTTTCCAAATTTCTTGATGTAGATACTCATCTACATCCAGTGCTGCATCAGTTTGTTGTAAGATTTTCATTTACATTCTGTCAGTTCCTAGATCCTTGTTTCTCTCATTAATGCCTTCAGTGTTGCTTGGACTTTTTACTTCGGTACCATCGGCTCTTTATCATATGCAACCTCTTGAAATGGTTGAACATTGACCATTTCTTTTTGGTTCTGTGGCTCTGTATATTTCTTCCATCTTTCCATATTTTCTGTACCATTCAGTATTTTGCCCATTGTTAAGTACCTTTGAGTCAATTCTGACTCATACCGACTCTGTATAGGATTTCCAAGGCAGATGGTGAGTTTGAACCGCTGACCTTACGTTTCAGACCAACTAGTGCTTATTCTACAGTACCACACGAGGACTACCATTTTTGCTCATAGACTCTTTCAATATTTCAAATCAAGGCTTGAATATTTTCTAGAATTCTTTCAGTTTGAGAGTGGTTGAAATATATATCTGTAAAGGTATATATCTATGACATGTATGTATATGTAGATGAGAAAGGCTGAAATATTATGTATCTGTAAAGGTATATATATATATAACATGTGTGTAGATGTAGATGTAAGCAAGGAGTTCCAAAGGCTTTTACTCAATACAGCACAGGTAAACATCTTTCTGGTATTCTCTAAATTCAGCCAAGATCCATCTGATGTAAGGAGTCCCAATGGTGCAATGGTTAAGTACTTAGTTGATAAGCAAAAGGTGGTTGTTAGGTGCTACCAAGTTAGTACTGACTTACAGTGAGCTTATGCCACACAACAGAATGAAATACTGCCCAGTCCACCACCAACTGCACAATCATTGCTACATTTGAGCCAATCATTCCTGCCAGTGTGCCAGTCCCTCTAATTGGGAGTCTTCCTGCCCTTTGCTGGCCCGCCACTTCACCACACATGATGTCCTTTTCCAGGGACTGGTCCCTCCTGTTAATATATACAAAATATGAAAAGATAAAGTCTGGCCATTCTGGCTTCTAAGGAGCAGTCTGGCTGTACTTCTTCTAATATAGACTTGTTCGTTCATTTGGCAGTCCATGGTACTTTTGATATTCCCCTCCAACACCATAACTCAAATGTATCAATTCTTATACAGTCTCCATTATTGTTCAATTTTCACTTGCATATGAGGTTATTGAAATTACCATGCTTCAGTCAGCCTCATTTTAGCCCTCAAACTGATATCTTTGCTCTTCAACACTTTAAAGAGCTCTTGTGCAGCAGATTTGCCTAATGCAACACGTTTAATTTCTTGACTGCTGCTTCCTGTTGATCTGAGCAAAATGAAGCCTTTGACAACATCAATCTTTTCTCCATTTATCAAGTTACTTATTGGTCCAGCAGTGAGGGTTTTTGTTTTCTTTACATTGAGGAGCAGACCATGCTGGAGGCTGTGGTCTTTGATCTTTACCAGTAAATATTTTAAGTGTTCTTCACTTACTGTAAGCCAAGTTGTATTATCTGCATGTTATTAATGAGTCTTCTGCCAACCCTGATGTCATGTTTTTCTTCATATAATATGGCTTCTCAAATTATTTGTTCAACATATAGATTGAATGAATATGGAGAAAGAATGCAACCCTGGCACACACCTTTCCTAATTTTAAACCATTCAGTGTTCCCTTGTTCTGTTGGAACAACTGATTCTTGGGATTATGTACAGGTTTCTCTTTAGCACAATGAAGTATCCTAGAATACTTATTCTTCACAACATTGTTCATAGCTTGTCATGATCCACTCAATCGAAAGGCTATAGTCAATACAGCACAGGTAAACATCTTTCTGGTATTCTCTGCATTCAGCCAAGATCCATCTGATGTCAGCAATGACATCCTTCCTTCTACGTCCTTGTCTGAATCCAACTTGAACCTCTGGCAGTTCCCTGCCAATGTACTGTTGCAGTCATTAAAAAAAAAATTAAACAAAATTTTATTTGCATGCTATATTTACGATATTGTCTGATGATTTTTGTAGTCTGTTGGGTCACCTCTCTTTGGAATGGACACAAATATATGAATCTATTTCAATCAGTTGGCCAGGCAGTTGTCTTCCAAATTTATTGGCTCCAGTGCCACAACAGTTTGCTGAAAGATTTCCATTTGTATTCCCTCGATTCCCAGAGCCCTGGTCCTTGCCAATGCCTTCAGTGCACCTTGAATGTCTTTTCGTCCTTAAGTATCATTGGCTCTTGGTCATATGCTGCTTCTTGAAATGGCTGAACATCAACCATCTCTTTTTGTACAGTGACTTTGTATTCTTTCTATCTTCTTTTGATGCTTTCCGCATCATTCAATATTTTACCAATAGAATCTTTTAGTATTGCAAGTTGAGGGTTAAATTTTTTCTTCAGTTCCCTAAACTTGAGAAATGTTGAGCATGTTCACTTTTGGTTTTCTTTGCATGTTTCTTTATAATATTTGATTTTGTCTTCTTGAGCTGCCCTTTGAAATTTTCTATTTAGCTCTTTTACCTCCTCCTCTCTTCCATTTGCTTTAGCCTCTCTATGCTAGTTTCAGTCTCTTTTGAAATCCATTTTAGTCTTTTTCTTTGGTCTTGACTGAAGATCATAGGAGTTGTGGAATGACATCAAGAATCAAAAGGTTAGTGGCTCAAATCTACCATTCATTCCGTAGAAGAGAGACATGGCAGCATGCTTCCATAAAGATTGGTGGTGATGTGCCAGGGAGTCAGTTCCAGCTCATAGCAACCCTGCATAGGGTTTCCAGGTTGTAAATCTTAACAGGATCAGAAAACTTCCTCTTTCTCAGGCAAAGCACATGGTAGACTCAAACTGCTGACCTTGCAGTTAACTGCCCAATGTGTAACCACTAAAGACTAAAACTTTAAAAGACCTACGGGACAATTCTACTCCATGGTCACTGAGTTGGAGTTGATTTGACAGTTGTTGTCAGGTGCCATCGAGTCGGAACCGACTCATAGTGACCCCATGCATAGCAGAATGAAACAATGTCTGATCCTGGGCCAACCTAACTACCACCGTCACACTTGACGCCATCAATGATGCCACCTGGCCGATCCATCTAGATTTGACAGTACACACCAATAAAAAAAAAGTATGTATGTACTGCCTAGATGGGTGTTGTAAGCAGTTAATGTGCTCAACTATTAAATAAAAGATTTGCAGTTCTAGTCTACCAAGAGGCCATCTTCAAGGAAAAATCTAGTGATCTGCTTCCAAGAATACAGTCATAGAAACTCTATGGAATATAGGTTTATACTTATATACATGAGTCACCATGAGTAAACATAGACTCAAAAGCACCTGGTATGGTATTATACATACATACATATATATGTTGTTAAGTGCCGTTGAGTCATTTCCAACTCAATAGTGAACCTATATAGGGTTCCTGAGAAGTTGCTGGTGGGTTTGAACTGCCAACCTTGTGGTTTTCAGTCCAGTGCTAATCCTACAGCACCACATCAGAAATCCATATATTGAATGTTGTTAAGTGCCATCAAGTCAGTTCAGACTCAGAGCAAATGAGAAGTAGCTGGTGGTGGTGGTGGTGTGCCATGGAGTTGGTTCCGATTCAGTGACCCTGTGTAGGGTTTTCCAAGGATCAACTGGTGAGGTTGAACCACTGACCTGTGGTTCACTGACCTTGCGGTCCAGTGCTTTATCCCACAGTGCTACATCTATCTATCAGTCTCTGTGTAGTTGTCTATCTAGATGTTTTTGTGTGCCATCAAGTCAATTCCACCTCAAACTGACAACAGCCTTTAAATGTAACTACTGCATTTCACTGCTGTTGTTAATGAAACAACATCAAGTTGGTTCTCACCATAGCGACCCTGGTAGCATATGGTCATGAGTCAGGCTGCTAACCTCAAAGTCAGCAGTTTGAAACTACCAGCCATTCCACGGGTAAAAGATGACACGTTCTGCTCCTGTAAAGATTTATAGCCTCAGAAACCCTATGCAGAGTCACTGAGTCATAACAGACTCCATGGCATACCACCACTACCACTATAGGGGTTCTGAGGAGTGGCTGGTGGGTTTAAATGGCCAACCTTACAGTTCAAACTGACCGTATGATCCAGAGCATTATCATGCAGTGCCACACCAAGATTCCCTGCAATTCACTAGATAATAGAATTTAAGAAAAATGAAGTTGATCCCTCTGCTCCCCAAATTATTATCACATTGGTATATTATTCTATTATCTATCTTGGTAAAGAAAGATAATAGAATCTAGACAACTGGTATCCACAAAACAAGATCAATGACAATACTGACTACAGAAAATCTAAACATAAAAAAATCACTCTTTTTTTTGTCTTCCTGGTTTAAACCTTATGGGCAACAGGAAAAACTGAAGTTTCTGCTCACAATGAAGTGACAATGTAGGCAGGCAAGGAAAGCATATTTCAAAATAGTAACCAAGAATATCTGTGAGTTACTAAATTTTGCAACAATAACAATTCAAAATTAATGACAGACAATAAATGTAAACATATTAGAAAAAAAGATTAAGAAGGTGCCCTAGAGGAGATAAGAACTGAGCTGAACTTGAAAGAGAGATGGGAATTGTACACACAAGTATGGGTGGAGTTGCAAACCAGGGAGTATCTTATCTAGGAGAAGGAATAGAATAGCACAGCAAAAAGATTTGTGTGCATCATATACGCTACATTGTCTTAGAGGGTTAAAAAGCAAAGATGTTACTTTGAGGACTAAGGTGCACTTGACCCTAAGTCAAGGTCTTTTCAGGTGGATTTATATGCATGCAAAAGCTGGACAATGACTAAGGAACACTGAAGAACTGTTATCTTTGAATTATGGTGTTGGCAACAAATATAGACTATGCTATAGACTGCCAGAAAAGCAAACAAATCTGTGTTGGAAGAAGTACAGCCAAAATGCTCCTCTTAGAAGTAAATGGCAAGAACTTCACCATGCATACTTTAGATATGTTATCAGAGGGACCATTCCCTGGAGGAGAACATCATTCTTCATAAAGTAGAAGACCAGCGTAAAAAAGGAAGACCCCCAATGAGATGGACTGACACAGTGACTTCAACAATAGGCTTAAACATAACAATTGTGAGGATGGTATAGGACCAGCTAGTGTTTCCTTCTGTTGTACTTAGGGTTGTTATATGAGTTGTAACCAACTCAGTGGCATCTAACAACACTTTTGTAATCAGAAACCGTAGATTCATCTTGGGAATGTCATTTAGACCATTTGAACCAGCTTTCTCATCTATAAAATGCGAATAAAATCATCACTCATCATTGCACACTGTGCAAATGCCCTTAGCAGAGAGCTACTCCTTACACACAATAGTAATCCCATTATTTGTTTCATTAATTGTTCTACACATCCCCCATTTCCCCTTCTCTTCTCCCCACTGTCTAGCAGAATACCCAGCAAATATTAAAAGTTCAGTGAGTACAGGTTAAGTGCTGTCCAGTTGGTTCCACCTCTGTATAGCATTCCCAAGGCTATAAGTCTTTGAGGTGGCAGAAAACCTATCTTTCTCCCATGGAAAAGAGCTAGTGGTCTTGAAGCACCAACCTTGTGATTTGCAGTCCAGTGCTTATCCGCCCTGTGTTAAGTAGTGCCAGAAAAAGCCACTCTGTCACAGAATTGAAACTGTTTATTTTTCCAACTCCATTGCTGCCTGCTAAAATCATACCAGATCAGACCAGTTGCTGTCTAGTCAATTCCTATTCATGGCGGTATAAATAAAGATTCCTCCCTTGGGTGGAATTAATGTCAACACACTTGGTATGCCATATTATTTTTCTCTGTAGAAGATAGAGTACAAATTAAAGCATATATCAGAGATACTGTGAGTTGCATTCCAAACTACTGCAATACTGCAAATATCATAATAAAGTAAGTCACAGAATTCTTTGGTTTCCCAGTGCATTTCACTGTAGTCTAAGTGTGCAATAGCATTATTAAAAAGCTTGAAATATTGTGAGAATTAACAAAATGAGACACACACAAAGTAAACACATACTGTTAAGAAAATGGTTCTGATAGACATGCTTGATGCAGGGTTGCCACAAAACTTCAATTTGTTAAAAAGGCACTAACTGTGAAACGTAATCAAGCAAAGTGCAATAAAAAGAGGTCTCATTGTAATCAGTAACAACACTACTGAATACCTGTGGCTGTTTACTGTCAGCTTTTGCCTTATTGTTGATCAGGAAAATAAAGATGTGTTTATATATCCTTCCTTATAACTGCAGCCTTTTCCCACCTAGTCTTGTTGTTTCATTTCATCTACCATTCATCTCAATCTGGCTTCTGCACCCACTACTCTACTGACAATGTCTATGAGTATCTTCTAGACGTCAAATCTAATGGCTTTTGTTAACCATCATTCTTCCTGACGTGGCTACAGCATGCTCCTTTTTTTCCTTTTTCCTGGGTGAACTCAGATTACCTGACTTTATAAATACCTAATCCTGGTGTGGTGCTGTGGAGTAATGCACCAGACTGAAAAGCTGTTTGAACTGCAAAAGTC
>NW_006408679.1:1772881-1804213 GCF_000296735.1 Chrysochloris asiatica | reverse complement strand
TTCCAGATACAGTTTCTAAATTTCTGGGACATTTCCACAGCCTACCTCAAATTCAAGGTGCGCGTAAAATACCCAAGCCATGATATTTTCAATTGCCTCATGCAATTGCATGTGAAACTTGGACAGTGAATAGGAAGATGGTAGAAGCATTGATGTATTTGAATTATGGTGTTAGAGAAGAATATTGAAAGTACAACGGAGTGCAGAAGAACAAACAAACCTGTCCTGGTAGAATTACAACCAGAATGAATGTTCTTCAGACTTGAGGATGGTGAGAGTTTATCTCTGTTACTTTGGACAGGTTTTTAGTAGCATAGTGGTTATGTATCTGCCTGCGAACCGCAAGGTCAGCAGTTTGAAACTACCAGCTGTTCCGTGGGAGACAGATGAGGCTTTCTGCTCCCGTAAAGATTTATAGCAGCGTAGTGGTTATGTATCTGCCTGCGAACCGCAAGGTCAGCAGTTTGAAACTACCAGCTGTTCCGTGGGAGACAGATGAGGCTTTCTGCTCCTGTAAAGATTTATAGCCTCGGAAACCTTGTATAGGGTTGCTATGAGATGGAACCAACTCCACGGCACACAGCCACCACCAGCCAGTTCTTAGAGAAGGTCATCATGTTGGAAAAGAAATCCAGCAGAAAAAGAAGAGTCCCAGTGAGATGGACTGACAGTGGCAGCAACACTTGTTTAGTTTAAACAGCAGATGTGGGGATGGTACAGGACAGATCAGTGTTCTGTTGTGCGTAGGGTTGCAAAGAGTCATAACCAACAGCAAACCATTCATTACCACACTTCTGCATCTTCCAAACTTTGCCCAGATTTCCTTGCTCATGCATGGGAAATACTCAGAATGACTCTCAACTTATCTCCCTGACTCTTCAATTCTCCTGGGATGTTAAGTCCCATCTTTCACTAGAGAAATTTTTCTCAAATTGGCTCTATTCTATCAGATTCACTGCCATTCCATTAATTCATTACACTTAATTTAGAGGCTATAATTATGAATTGCTTTTTAAAAGCTGTAGAATAAGCTTTATGCTTCAGGATGTTTGTATAACAGTTCATAAACGTCTCCTTTATAATCTCTCACACTGAGAGGGAGAAATCACTCCGATAAATTTAATATTTAAAAATGATGAAATGTGATACAAAAATATTCAATTGAAAACTTAGGAAATGCAATAAAAGCAAAATAGCTAGAGTTTTATAGCTTATGTAAAACTATTCTTAGACTGGGGGCAGAGACTGAATGTTAACCAAATCTATTTCTTCTTTTCAGAATCACAGTTGGACTATGTTCCTTCCTAGAGTTTCTTACAGTTGTGACCATCTGCCTGAGTTTGAGCCAATGGGATACGAGAAACGTGATGAGCATTCTGCCAGGCCTAGCCAATGAAAGCCTCCATGCACAGTCCGCCATACTTTTTCCCCTTCCTCAGCCTGATAAAGCACCTTGGAAGTCACATGTCAAAGGAGACAGCAACAAGATGGAAGGAACCTGGTTCCTTGAATTGCTGCCCAAAAGAAAGCCATTTTGCAGTCATTCCAAACTTCATTTCAGCAAGAACTTTCTGTTGTATTAACTCTGAGATTTTTGAGTCTTATCTATTATAAGAGCTAGAATTACCCTAAATAAAAATGAAGATGCCAGTGAGTCAGTTCACACTCAGTGTTCAGAAAAGAATTATTGTTCCATGGGATTTTCAGTGGCTGATTTGTCAGCAGTAGAACATCAGGCCTAAGATACCTCCGGGTAGGCTTAAACCTCAAACCTTTTGGTTAGCATTGATAGTTTGTACCAACTATCTACCCTAACTAATTTATAACTGTAAACTATTCATTCTTATTATACCTTGTGGTTAGCATCAATTGTTTGCACCTCCTATTTACCCTAATTAATACATAACTATACCTGGTGTGACACTGTGGGTTAATGTACCAGACTGCAAAGCCATTCAAGCTCACCAGTTCAAGCTCATCAGTCACTCCTCGGAAACTCTGTACAGAGTCACTATGGGTCGGAACCAACTTGATGGCACTTAACAATAAATATACATAACAAACTATAATTATTATTATACCTTAAGTCATTCATTTTTGAGATCAAAAGTCTCAAGGATATTACTGAAAGTTTCTAGTGTTTAAGTCCCAAGGCTCTTAACAGGCTTAACATTACCAAATCCTTTGTGCCTTTTTAAATAGGTTCACCAGGGGGAGGTATCATACTTTCTGAACTGATTCCAACTCTCCTATGCCTATGTGTTAGGCACAGAAATCTCATAAATGTTCAGTGTGCAGTGATTAAAAAACTGCCATCATATCATGTTAATTATAGGAAAAGTGAAAAGAACAATGAAGGCAGATAGGCAACATGAAAGGCTTTCTAGTTCATCTGAACACTTTTTAAAAATCCAGTAGGTCTTAAACTCTAGGATATTTTACAAAACAAATACAGGCATCCCATATGGAGAGCTAATTGCTTTCCTTTTTTAACATACTCTTAGACCTCACAGTGCATCATTTTGGGCAGACTGATGATTAGTTAACAAAAATTGTTTCATCTTGCCTACTACAATCAACATACAGCAAGGAGTCTTTGAAAAATGACTTTCACATCAGAAAAGGACCTGTACTTGAAAAGACAGCTGTCTTTTTCCTATTCTGTTCTCCATTATAATGAGACATTTTGAATAAGACTTTTTTTTGATGTTATTGGTGAACATAATTTCTCTAGTTTAAACAGCAAAACTGTGATCTGTAATGATTAAGAGGACTGGTGCAAAAATGATGCATGGAATGATGTCTGACCTACTCTGACTTCACCAAGGAGGAAGGAGAATTAAACTAAAACAAAGCAGATTCCTGTGGGGTTGAGGTCAGACATGCCTCCACCCTCCAACCTTCTCTCCTATCTCTGAAGCCAACCATCCTTCCCCCATGCAGCATTCTTTACTTCAGTTGGGTTTAATAGCTCATTGTACTACAGGCCACAAAGAACTTAGCACACTCAGATATGGGTTTATTAGAGGATTTAACAGGTAACAATGCAGGACAAGAACACAGCCTCTTGTCCATAGGCAGATCTTACTCTGGCCCTTAGCCTACCCTCTACTCTACCACTCTACCTTGGCAATGTTAAAAAGTTCTTTTAGCACTGCTGAGAAATGCCCAAAGGGCACTCCATTCTACTATAAGCCTTAGTTGAAAAGGCACTCAGCTCTAGCTTCGTGGGTCATAGAACTTAGCTCCCAATTAGGTACCTGGAGGCACCTGACTCCACAAGTACAATTCCTACACTCAGCTTTATTTGCTCTGTAGTCTGGATAGCCCACCTCTCTGCAGGATGCTCTGGCTCTTGATTCTGCTGGTGCTGCTTCTTTTCCACTCCTCTAGGACTTCTCAAGTATCACAGATTTGTGTACATCGGTCAAAGAGGTTCAGTGGGCAGGGATCTCAGGGTCTTGGGGTCCAAAAGACAAGCTGTGCTTCTAGCTCTTCTTCCCTGCTGGTAATGAGATACCCTTCTGCTTCTGAGATGACTCATTTTATAAACAGCAGGATGGAAAAGTGGATCAATCACAATTAGCCCTGTTAACAATCACTCACAACTGAATCATATATTCCATCAGCATCTTCTCTCACCTCCTCTTACCCATTTCTATCAAGAAAATCATTTGGTGGGAGTTAGACTATGGCTGGAAGAGACATTAAGCAATCCACTGCACCACAGCAGCAGAGGTTAAAAAAAAAAAAGTTTGTAATGGGGCTAAATCCCATTGTGAACTTCACTAGAGCAAAAATGGTGGAAGTTTTATCCTAGGAAAATCTTTAGAGACTTCCAAATATTTTGCTATGATTTTTTTTTAACCACCTCCATTTTAAGCAGACATACTAAATTCTAACAGATTGTTTGGGAGAGTAGGGTTCCACCAAATCCACCTCCAAACATGAACTATTTTAGAATCTGAGACAGTGAGCATTTAAAATAAGTGAAACTGTACTTTGCTGAAATCTGGTGGATTACAAACTAAAGCCAAATCACTTATTTTGTCTTCAACTGCCTATGCTTATAAACCAATTGAAAAGTCTCACAGTTTTGTTCTATGTGAGGAAATATTTACTCTCTAGATAGAAAAATAGCTCAACTACTCTTCCAAAATTTATTCCAAAACATTATTTTACTAGGTACAACATTACCAACTGCAAAAAATGGCACCCACCCCCCGCAGTACTCTCTACTCAGCTGAGTTCAATAACTCTTTTCAATGGTTTCACAAAACTCAAGACACCATGTTGTTGTTGTTGTTGTTAGGTGCCATCGAGTTGGTAACAACTCATAGCAACACTATGCACAACAGAAGGAAACACTGCCTGGTTCTGGGCCAGCTTTACAATTGTTGCCACGCTTGAGCCCATTGATACTGCCACTTTGCAAATCCATCTCACTAGTGGGCTTCCTCTTTTTCTCTGACCCTCCACCTTATCAAACATGATATCCTTCTCCAGCGGCTGGTCCCTCCTGACAATATGTCCTAAGTATGAGACGAAGTCTGGCCATCCTGGCCTCCAAGGAGCACTCTGGCTGCACTTCTTCCAAAATAGATCTGTTTGTTCTTTTGGCAACCCATGGCACTTTCAATATTCTCCTCCAACACCATAACTCAAATGCATCAATTCTTCTACAGTCTTCCTTATTCACTGTCCAGCTTTCGCATCCATATGAGGTTACTGAAAATACCATGGCTTGGGTCAGGCACACCTTAGTCCTCAAGCTGACATTTTTGCTCTTCAACACTTTAAAAAGGTCTTGTGCAGCAGATTTGCCTAATGCAATATGTTGTTTGATTTCTTGACTGCTGCTTCCGTAAATGTTGATAGTTGATCCAAGAAGAATAAAATCATTGACAACTTCAATCTTTTCTTTGATGATAAGCATGTTGTTTATTGGTCCAGTGGTAAGGATGTTTGTTTTCTTTACATTGAGATGCAATCCATACCGAAAGCAATCCATACTCATTATTTATTAGGGAACTAAACAGCTTACAATTCAGGGTCAGAAATGTTCAGGGTACAGTTTTTCAGTCAGGACAGCCGCTTCTCTGTGGTATCCATAGGCAGGCCTCTCTCTGACCCTTGGCCTGCCCTCTGCCCTACTCTAGCCATGTTAAAGAGCTCTTTTAGGGCTACTGATAAATGATCACAAGGCACAACCTTCCACCATAAGCCCTGGCCTGAAATCACTGAACTCTAGCTCCATGACTCAGCAAACCTAGCTCATCAAAGGAAGTACTCACAAAGCGTCACTCGGCTTGACTTGGGCTAGGACATACGTCTACTGCTCTGTCTTATGCTCTAGCTCTTGATGCTGCTGCTGCTACTCCTTGGATGTCACAATTCTGTCTCCTGGGTTGGGAAGGTTTAATGTATAAGGATCTTAGGGTTCAAGGTTACTCCTTAGGGTTACTCCTAACTCTCCTTCATAGCAAGAGCCCCACTTCCGCTTTCAAAAGGGCTCATTTTATACCCATAAGGATGGCAACAATTTACCAATCACAATTAGCCTTGTTAACAATTACTCACAACTAAACCATATAATCCATTGGCATCTTTTCAGGAAAAGTCATTTGGTGAAAAGACTATGGCTAGAAGAGATTAATAATTCACCGCCCCTCACCAACGAGCAGTGTTTGTTAAAAGACTTGAATACTTCAACTTAGTTTAGAAAGCCCTTAAACTGGTTAACCAAGAAAGTCTCACATCTTTGCAAAATGTTGTTATCTTTAAAATTCAGAAGCATAACACGTGGCCTCAATTAATTTGGCTCTCAGTTGTAGGTTGTCTATTCATCAAATGTCACATGTAACTCAAGCAGCTACTCCCACAACCCACAGCTCCCAATCCCTAGCCTACATCATTTTTTCCCAGTACTTTACAGTAACCTCATATTGTGGTTCCACTTTAAAAAAAAAAGTTTGTGGACTACACAAAAGGAGTGGGAAGGGAAGAAGAAACCATGATGATAAAAATTTACTCTAAATCTGAACTCTAATGAGCCTTGGTGGTACAGTGGTTAAGTGCTGGGATGCTAAGCAGCAGTTCAAACCCACCTAATGCTCCATATGAGAAATATATGGCAAACTGCTTCTGTAAAGATTACAAAATATGGGCAGTTCTACTCTGTCACAGAAAGTAACTATGAGTTGGAATCCACTTGACAGCAATGGATTTGAGTATTTTATTAAAATAAAAAACTATCTGTTGAGTACAATGCATGGTGACATCATATAAAAGGAGTTCAGAAAGTTAATGAAAAATGTATATCACGAAAAATTATGGATGGATTTCAAATTTTTTATATACCAAAATAAACCATTTGCATGTTAAGTCAGGACAGGATCTAGTCTGAGTTACTAAGAAGAGTAAGACATGCTTAAAAAGAGGCTCTGGTTAGGGGCTGATGAGCAACATGAATTCTGCTAAAATCAAAACAAGAACAAACATCAAATTTATGATGAAGAATAGCGAAATCATTCATTAATGCTTTATGAAAAGCTTATGGGGACAATGCCTTAAAGAAATGAGCAGTTTATAAATGGATAGCCCATTTTAAGGAGGGATGAAATGATGGTTAAAGCAGGAGACCATCCATACAAATTTTTGCAGGAAAAACTAATCTGATTCATTCCCTAAATGAAGAGGATGATTCTCAGCAGAAACAATAGCAAACACCACAAACATCTCAACTGGTTCAACTTATACAATTCTTACTGAAAACTTAGAGCTGAGCCAACATTCTGCTCGATGGCTGCTAAAACTATTGTGCCCAGGTCAGCTAGACAAGCACAGCACTTTCAATGGAAATTTTAAACAAGTAGAATCAAGATCCTGGCGCATTTCTTTAAAGAACAGCATCAGGAGATGAAACATGGCTTTACCAGTATGATCCTGAGGACAAAGTACAACCAAAGCCATGGCTACCAAGAGGGGGAAGTGGTCCAGTTAAAGCAATAGCAGACTAGCAGTAGTTTGTGGATGGTCAAAACATTCTGCTTATTGACTTTCTGGAGGGCCAAAGAACGATAGCATCAATTTATCACGAGAGTGTTTTGAGAAACTTAGCCAAAACTTTAGCAGACAAATGCCTGTCAAAGCTTCACCAGAGAGTCTTCCTCCACCATGACAATGCTCCTGCTCATTCCTCTCATCAACAATTTTTCATGAGTTTCAAGGGATATTATTAGTTAATCTATCTACCTACCTATGGAAGGAGCTCTGGTAGTGTAGTGGTTACGAATTGGGCTGCGAACCACAAGGTTAGCAGTTCGAAACTACCAGCTGTTTTGCAGAAGAAAGATGAGGCTTTCTGCTCCCGTAAAGATTTACAGCCTCGGAAACCCTGTACACGGTCACTATGAGTCAGAACCGACTCCACGGCATATAACAACAACAACAGCTACCTACGGAAGGTGATCCGGTAGCGTAGGGTTTTGAATCGGTCTGTGAATCTTAAGGTCAGCAGTTCGAAACTACCAGCTGTTCCACAGGAGAAAGATGAGGCTTTCTGTTCCCGTAAAGATTTACAGCCTCGGAAATCCTGTACAGGGTCACTATGAGTCAGAACCGACTCCACAGCACATAACCACCACCACCACATCTACCTATGGACTTGATTTGACTCCTGAATGTTTTTGTTTCCTAACCTTAAAAAATCTTTATGAGTCACTTCTTTTTGTTTAGTTAATAATGCAAAAAAGACTACATTGACATGGTTTAAGTGCTCAGGACCTTCAGTTCTTTTGTTGTTAAGTGCCGTCGAGTCGATTCCGACCCATAGCGACCCTGTATAGGGTTTCCAAGGAGCATCTGGTGAGCTTGAACCACCAACCTTGCAGTTCAAACAGCTTTGCAGTCTGGCGCATTAACCCACAGCACCACACCAGTGTTTTGAATTAGATGGAGTTCATGTATGGTGCTATAAGCAATGGACTGCTAACCACAAGGTCGGTGGTTCAAACCCTATACAGGATTGTTATAAGTCAGAACCAACTAGATGGCATGTAACAACATATATTGAGATTTTTATTTTTATCTTTTCATTGCATTTGTCCATGAGCATTTTGAAGACCCCTCATGTCAGAGTAGAGATGTGCTCCATAGGGTTTTTAGAAATTGATTGCCAGCTTTTCTTCTGAGGCACCTCTGTGTGCATTCTAACCTCAACTATTTGATTGGCACTCCAGTATGTTGACCATTTAAACCACCCAAGAACTCCTACCCTGGTATAACAGGTGGAGAAATGTTTGTTGTTGTTGTTAAGTGCCATCGAGTTGATTCCGACCCATAGCAACCCTGTAAAGGGTTTCCAAGGAGTGGCTTAGGTATGACAAAATCAGTGATCACAATTGCCCATTTAGTTAGGGCCATCATCCTTGGTGCTAGTATAAAGGATCCAAAGGTCCTCAGGTGTCTCAACACAGGCAGCCACCTCCTGTGAAGAGGGGTCGGTCCTGCCAGGTTAGATGATATTTCATGGTCCCTTGAAGCCTAATGATGATATGGCTCAACGAACACCAAGTTTCAGTTCAAAGGTTGTTGTTGCTGCTAAATATCATTGAGTCAGTTCTGACTCATAGCTACCCTGTATAGGGTTTCTGAGGAGCGGCTGGTGAGCTTGAACCATCAACACTGCGGTTCAAACCGACCTTGCAGTCTAGCAAATTAACCCACGACTCCAAAAAGTCATCTGATGATAAATACTAAAGTGTCATAAATAATATTAAGATGAAAAGGAAAAGTTGATCTTGAAAAAGTTCAAATAACCCTCAAAGCTAAACCAAATTTCCTTCGATGTTGATTCAATTTTAAAGTCAGTTAAATTTCAGTTTGGCAAAAAAACTTCAATATTTAAAATAATTTATATTTTAAATTTAGCTTTCCAGAAATAATTTAACCGACAGAAAAGTAAAACAGCAGCCTAAGTTTAACTTAAAAAAGAAAAAAATAAACAAACAAACAATATGACAAAACCACTGCTAAGAGGATCATTCCCACCCTCTCGATACACACAGTGTAGACAGGATGGGCAACTGGGACACTGGCTACCCAAAATTGGGAGGGGGGGGGACTACAAAGGCAAGAAGTGACTGGCTTACAACCTTTCAAGGGGGAGCCTAGATCTACAGGGCCTGGAGGAAGGTAGAATCTCCACTGAGTAGTATCCAATCTGTCTGGGTGGGGCTGATGAAAGGAGATGGGGATAGGTCTCTTGAGGTACAATAGTGAATAATTGTTTTCAGGATTGACTGTGAGGGTTGGAAATGTAAAGGTAGACGTTTTGTAACAAAAGGAGGGGAGTGATTGACTTTGCAGTCCAGGAGCGGAGATTCCTGGGACTATCAAGGGAGAAGGGAGGAGTGCGGGACCCTACCCAGAGAAACAGTGAAGCCAGAGATGGAGGCAGAGACGATGACGTTGATAGATGGAGCAGCTGGGGTCTTTAGACCCAGAGAGGGAGAGGGGCTGTATCCTGATGACCGGGGAGGCAGGCTTGCAGGGTTGGTTGACAATGCATGGAGGTGATTGTAACCATGGCAATGAAATATATGATAGGATGAATGCAAAGTTAATGTTCTCCCATGTAAACTATCACACAATTCACAATAAGACATTAAAAAATAAATAAATAAACCACTGCTAAGTTGATTCAAACTTATAGATAACCCTATAGAACAGAGTAGAAAATGATAGTGGATTATGTTCTCCATGTATTTATTTTCGTGGCTTCAGCATCAATAAAGAACCCAAGAATTGTGTAAAATATTTTCAATGCTTTTCTAACTGATGGTCTTTTATTTTCTTATCATGAGTACATTCCCAATGGCATCTAAATCACTGCTTTATTTCTATATTCAACAATTCACACTGCACTGAATGTTTACATCACAGCGAAGATTTGACTATAAAGTAAAAGGAAGATTCTAAATTAATGGATTAAAATGTTTATCTACTCTAATTCCCTTCTAACCAAATAACATTCATAACAATTACACGTAAAAATATGTATGATACGAATACAATTTTTCTCCAAGGAAAATTTCAAAATTCATTTTGAGTGGGTTATTTTAATTGACTCATCCACCCACCTATTTTCCTGATACCCCCAACACTCAAAGACACAAAAAATTGCTGTTGTCCACTTCCTAGCTTGACTGCTTACAGCATTAACTACATCTCAGTTCAGACATTATTTTAGGGCTCTCTTTGGAAGTTTATAATGAATGAGTTTCCTGAAAAATAAAAAAACTAAACCAACTGTCATCAAGTAGATTTAAAATTATGGTGACCTATGTGTATCAGAAGGAGCTATGGTAACGTAGTGGTTGCAAGCTGGGCTGCTAACCTCATGGTCTGCTGTTTGAAACTATCAGTGGTTCCGTGGGAGAAAGATGAGGCTTTCTACTCCCATAAAGATTTACACCCTCGGAAACCCTATGCGGGGTCGCTATGAGTCAGAATCGACTCCATGGCACACCACCACCATGTGTATCAGGAGTCCTGGTGTGGCACTGTAGGATAAACACTGGACTAAAAGGTCACTTGAACTGCAAGGCTGGCTATTCAAATCCACCAGCAGCTTCTTGGAAACCCTATTCAGGGTCAGTTGGAACTGACTCCATGGCACTTAACAACAACAGTGTGCATCGGAGTAGCGCTGTAATCCATAAGGTATCTAATGTTGGATGTTTTCAGAAACAGATCACCAGGCCTTTCTTCCAAGGCACCTCTGGAAGAAACTGTAACCTTTCAGTTTGCAGCCATGTATGTTAACCACTTGCACTACCCAGGTACTCTAAGTGTCTCCCAGGGACCAAGAGTCCAGGATGACCACTAGAATCCCATGTTACCCCAGGAGTTTCCTGCATGGATGCTAGGTCCCATGTAGGACATTCACAAAATGACTACATATTGTCCTTTCACTTTGTATCCCTTCTTGGTTTCTATTTTTTCTGTGTTGACTTCCTGTCCTTTCCTACATAGAAACCCTGCCGCTCTGGTAGCGTAGTGGTTACGAATCGGGCTGCGACCCACAAGGTCAGCAGTTCGAAACTACCAGCCGTTCCGCGGGAGAAAGATGAGGCGGTCTGCTCCCGTAAAGATTTACAGCCTCGGAAACCCTGTGTAGGGTCGCTGAGTCGGAACCGACTCCACAGCACATAGCAACAACAACAACATACTCTCAAGGACCTACAGCCCTACCTAACTTTTTCTGGTCCTTCTCAACTACTCTGGTCCTAGGTGCCAGTGATAGTTACAGTGTTGTGTCCAATTGACTGGAGAAGGCAGTTCAGACATGATTATTCTCACGGCAAATGCTAATATAGGCATAGTTAACTCTATGGTGACTAGTTATGAACAAGCAGAGTTAACTCTATGATGATTGACTAGGAACAGTGAAGGACCCTGCATTGGATCAACAAAATGGCATTGCAACTACCCCCAATTAGTACTGAACTAAGTCAGAGCTCTGGTAGGGTAGTATTTACGAATCGGGCTGCTAATCTCACGGTCAGCAGTTCAAAACTTCCAGCTGTTCCATGGGAGAAAGATGAGGCTTTCTGCTCCTGTAAAGATTAACAGCCTCAGAAACCCTATACAGGGTCGCTTTGAGTCAGAACACTCCACAGTACTTAACAATAACAAGGTAGAGGGCAAGGGCCTACTGGATCCACCCAGCCAGAGGTCCAAGGTCATATGCATATGAATGGGGTTAGTCTAACAAGGGAGAAGAAAAGACTGAACTTGGGTGCTTTCAAAAATTCTGTGTGTACCACTACCTTTTGGATATTGATTTTTCCTGCCAATTATTGTAAGATAGACATATCTGTGTGATAGAGATGAATACTGGGAATTATGATTACAATGAGCTTGTAAACTCACCTTCAGCCTATACTTGATTTGATTTGTGAAAAGGGGAGTTAGAATTTGCCCAGAAATAGCCTTTTTGCTTTAAGCCTTTGTAGTGTATGGGGATTAAGGTGGAATCCTGAGCCCCACCCAGATATGGAAAGATACGCAGACCAATCTAGAACTGTTGAGAGAACAGTAGATTCATGCAGAAAAAGCCAACTCTTTGGCTTTTTGAGTTTCAAGCAAGAGGTCTGCTTAATCCCCTTTCTGTGACTGAAAGTTAAAGGGATCCTGTGAGCAGCAGCTAGTAAATTCGCTAGTGATTACCTGGGTCTACTTGTGAGTGGAAATGGGGGAAATGAAGGAATGAAGACACGGGTTGAGGTTGGATATGTTCTATTGACACCCTTTGACCTTGAGATGAGATAGAGAAAAGGAAGGGCTGGCTGATCTGAAGTTTAGGAACATGTGTACTCCTGAGCCTATGGGCTCTGACCTAGCCCTTAAGGCTAGGGCTGAGAATGAAAGGGCCAGCTGGTCTGAAGCACAGGGAGGTGTGTATGAACTCTCACACTTGCAGCTGATACCCATTTGACCTAGCTAGGAAGACTAGGGTTGAACTGACCAGATGAAGGTAAAGATGTTTGATACTGTGAGCAGATGTAAATTGCTGCAATTTGATGGACTGGACTCTTGCTTATGGATGTAGTTAGATCAAGGAATATGCTTGTCTCCTCAGTGTACTATTGGATTAATTGTTGTTGTTCCTAAGTGTCATCATCAGTTCCAACTCATAGTGACCCAGTATAGGGTTTCTGAGGAGTGGCTGGTGGATTTGAACCACCAACATTATGGCTCAAAATGACCCTGTGATTCAGTGCATTATCCTGCAGCACCACACCAGGTTGACAGAGACTGGCAATTTAAAAACTATAAAAAATGAGGGGCTATGAAGTCATGAAGTGGCTGGACTATAAAATTTCATGGGTGGGCTTAGTTTCAGAATGAGGGGGGTGAAGTAGAATCCCCACAGAATAGTTTTCCTCTTTTCTAGTTGGTTCTGGTAAAAAAGGGTGGAGATTATGCTGATAGGATTTTATGATTCAATTGTGAGTAATTGTTAGTAGGACTGTGATTGTCAAAACTGTAATTGTAGAAGATGTCTAACTTAAAGGGAAGAGTAGTTAATCTTTCATTTCAGGAACAGATAATCCCAGGACCATTATGAAGGAAGAGTATGAGTGGAGTGTGAGATCCCGACCTAGAAAAGCAGCAACAGCAGAGATGGTGGCATGGAAGACCAGAGCAGCTGCAGGCTCTAGGCCATGGACTGAGTAAGGCTGTGTGCCTGTGGACATGAGGCTGGCTTGCAGAATGGGCCCTTTGGACGTTTCTATGAATATACAACTTTTTGTTTTGTTTTGTATTTGTGTAACAAATATTTTTACTTCCTTCATTTGTGAAATGTAAAGATGCAAATGGGGCCAATGCATTTTCGGTTGTACATGTCTTAGTTATATAATGTTAGGTACAAGTGCAACTTTACAATTTTCTTTATTTCGAGATTATGCATATGGTTTATAGGTGCCAAGTTGACAAAGCGTAGACTATGATAGTTATGGTTTTGTGTCAACTTGTATGGGCAAGAATTCCTAGTGAGTTTGTAGTTGAGATGTGATTATTCCCATGGTGAACCCTAATACAGGCATAGTTAACTCTGTGATGATTGCCTTTGAGTAGCCAATCAATCGAAAGGATACTTCCTTGTAGATGTCGTCTGCTCCCAATATAATGGACATGCAGAGAAAGCTTGCTCTTTCTTCTCTGCTGGGGACTTAAGACTCTTCCACCTACAATTGTGAGCAATTCCCTTTCCTTGATAATAAATTCCTATCTATCTATCTATCTATCTATCTATCTATCTATCTATCTATGTATCTATCATTTATCTATCTGGAGCTCTGGTAGCGTAGTGGTTATGAATTGGGTTGCGAACCACAAGGTCTGCAGTTCGAAACTACCAGCTGTTCCATGGGAGAAAGATGAGGCTTTCTGCTCTCGTAAAGATTTACAGCCTCGGAAACCCTGTACAGGGTCGCTATGAGTTGGAACCGACTCCATGGCACTTAAAAACAATAACATATATATGTATATGTATGTACATACATATGTTTAAGTTCACTGGGTCTCGAAAATCCAGCCTAAGAAAATACCAGTTAATGATGGCAGTCACACTCAGACAGATGTTTAATTTCCTTGTTCAATATTCTGAGTTTGGTGCTGGATTCCCTGTCATTGTTTTCTAATCAATTGTTGGGTCTGGGTAGCAAGTAAAAATGACTGGACCCAGGTCATCATGCCCTCCTTGCCTGACCCATAGCATCTCCAGTGTGTCCTTCTCACATGAGGTCTCTGGGTTCATTTTCGTCAACTGCCCTGCCTAACTAACTTTAGTCCTGTGTTCCCTGTGTCCCTGAAGCTGACCACAAGCCTCCTATCCAAGCTCTGAGTGTATCTACATGTCTCTGAAGAACAAGGTTTTTATTTAAAACCTGCCACACAAGACAAGTACGAGTCAACTCATAGGCTTAGGAAAACACACACAAAATTCCAGTTCATGACAACCCTATTTGTCAGCTGTGTTAACTCTGGTCCCAATGGCTCTAGAAAGTCAAAAACCTTAGGTATTTCTTTATCACTCCATGCCAATAAAAATTAGACCACTAAGTCATAACTCTGGAGTACTGGTGTGGCGCTGTAGGTTAATGCGATGGACTGCAAAATTGGTTTGAACTGCAAGGTCGGCAGTTCAAGTTCACCAGCTGCTCCTTGTAAACCTTATACAGGGTTGCTATGAGTTGGAACCAACTCAACGGCATTTTAACAACAAGTCATAACTCTACCAAGCATCTGGAAGTCTGTTGTACTATGGTGGCTTTTGGGTTGCATGATGCTGGATACTATTTCACTGGTATTTCAAATACCAGCAGGGTCATTCATGGTAAACATGTTTCAGCAGACATTCCTAAAAAACTAGGAAGAAAGGGCTAGCCACTTACTTCCTAAAATTGATTGGTATTGGGGTGGTGTGTCGTGGAGTCGGTTCTGACTCATAGCCACCCTGCATAGTGTTTCCAAGACTATAAATCTTTATGGGAGCAGAAAGCATCATCTTTCTCCCATGGAGTGGCTGGTAGTTTCAAACTGCTGACCTTGAGGTTAGCAGCTGGACTCATAACCACTACGCTATCAGAGCTCCTTTTCTAAAATTAGTCAATGAAAACAGTATGAATCACAACAGCCATTGAGCATGCACTTGTTTTGTCTAAATCACCAGGAAGCATCAATAACTGGGGAAAAAAAGACATCATTCTTGCTGAAGTAGAAGGCCAAGGAGGTCAAGAGACTCCCACAGTGAGACAGACTGCACAGTAGCCATAATGATGTGAGGATGGCGCAGGACCAGGGATCATTTCTTCTGTTGTGCATACAGTTGCTAGCAGCTCTCGATCTGCTTATACTATCTAAGGCATAACGACGAAAAGTTAGTGCAGTCTTAGGTTAGAAGTCTCAGGGAAGCTCTCTGCACGACTAGTTGCTCAGGCTCCTGTACGTGTCCTGAACCCACCCACAGAGCTAAGTCAGTAACAGTCACAGGAATGTTGGAAGCAAATTGAAAAGTACACCTTTTCTGCTCTCCCATAAGCTAAAGTAAAGTGAGCACAATGTCACCAGCAATACAAAAGAGGCATAATGGAAATGGGAGAGTTTGGTGAGCTTGCACACTGTCATTGGTATTGAATCCTGACTGATAGCAGAGCGCTGGTGATGCTGTAGGATAAGCACTGGACTGCTAACCACAGGTGGGCAGTTCAAATCTACTAACTGCTCTGTGGAAGAAAGATGAGGCTTTCTGCTTGGGTAAAGGTTTACAACCCCGGAAACCCTATACAGGGTGGCTGTGAGTCAGAATGGACTCGATAGTACCTAACAACAGCAACATGACTACTAGACTTACTCGGCACTTAGTCACAGTGATAGTTACATCACATTAAATATTCTTGTTTCGTTGTACATTTTTCTCAGTCCATCTTTACATACACAAGTCCAAAGACCCCAGAGACTTCCAGGCAGGACAGGAGGAAGGATACTGAAGAGCATTAATAGAAAATACTGGGATCAAGAATAAATATAAGAAATAAAGTACTGGTTTTCTATTAGAAACCAAAAGTACAATATCAGTTTACTATACAAGACAGGAGTCCTGGTGTGGCACTGTGGGCTAACGCATCAGACTGTAAAGTTGGTTTGAATTGCAAGATCAGAGGTTCAAGCTCACCAGCTGTTCCTTGGAAACCCTATACAGGGTCACTATGGGTAGGAACAGACTTGATGGCACTTAACAATAATAACAACATACAAGACAAGGCCACAATGACAAGTATCAACTTAGGAGACTGCTCATGCAATCTATGGGAGCACATTACAACATAGGGAGGCCTTCCCCCACATCTATGTGACGCCTGTACCCCTCTCCCCAATACTCATGAAGTTTGCTGTGTAGAGCTGACATTTGAGACCACTGGTAGATTTCTGAGACATTTTATCCAGAAAACAAATAGCTCTAAGCAAACCCACAACACCAATGAAATTATTTTCCAAAACAAGCACAGGAACTGACAGCTGTCTGAAGGCCTAGCATGCCTGGAGGGCTTCAGGATGAGTGCAGGGGTGAGCACCTAGGAGTGCCACACCCAAGAAGGAGAGCGTTAATAAGTGCCACCTGCCTGGGCATTCTTGTCCAATTGTCCCACTGAGATCTGTGATGCAGAAAGCCCAACTGGAAAACCACAGGGAAACGGTCATAGGAGAGAAAAAGCAATGAAAGAAGAAACAGAAGGTCAACAGTAACAAGAAAATGTGGTCATTTAATATGGGACTGAAATTGAGATTTTCCAGATTGAAAATTTCATTCAAATGCTGCCAACTTGACATTGTGCCTGTTTCATCCCTGTGTCAAAGTTTCAGTAGCAGATGGCAAGGAGTAAACTGACCCCAAAATGTCAATCCTTTTTTCTTATAATAAACAGAAGCTATCAAAAACACACACAAAAGCAACTGTGAGAGTCAGCATTCTGCAGGAATAGAGCAACTATATATTAGTTCCCTAAAGTTTTAATCCCCCCATAAAATTATACTCAGCAGAAGGCTTGGAGTCCTGGAGTCCTGGAGTCCTGGTGTGGTGATGTCGGAAAGTGCATTGGACTACAAGGTCAGTTTGAACTGCAAGGTCGATGGTTCAAACCCACCAGCCACTCCTCAGCAACCCTACACAGGGTCACTATGAGTCGGAACTGACTCGATGGTACTACCACCAACAACAACAGAAGGCTTTGAAGTAAAACTGTCTCAGTAACTTTATTATTTTTTATTTGGGGGTGGTGTTACATGCACATTGTGAAAAAATGCAAGATTCAATAGTGAAAATTAAATTTCTCTCTCACCCTTGAGACAGTGCTCCTTCTCAGAAGCAAATTCATATCAGATTTTTGTGTACTCCCAGGTATTCACATTTAAGTTTGTGATCTATATGTTTGTGCTATTCCCTTTAACACAAAAAATAATCCAAGCATATTATTCTCCACCTTACTCTATTCGTTCATTTATTCATTCAGGCATTCAATAAATATTTGCAAAAGAGTGTTCTATACAATGTAAAACATGGCTCAATACTAATGTCCTTGCTCTGAAGCACATTTGGTTGTTGTTGTTGTTAGCTGCTAATGAGTGGGTTTCACCTCATAGAAACCCTGTCCAGTCCTGCACCTTCCTTGCGATTGTTCTGTTTAAGTGCATTGTTGCAGTCAGTATGGCAAGTCATCTCACTGAGGATCTTCTACTTTTTCATCAACTTTCTACTTTACCACTCATGATGTACTTCTTCAGGGACTGAACCTTCCTGATTAAAAAGTCTAAGTACACAAGATGAAGTCTCACCTTCCTTGCTTCTATGGAGCATCCTGGTAATATCCAATAAATTAATAAGTGTCGGATAAATATATATTATGTCAGATGATAATACATATTATTTTCGTAAAAATAGTCAGAAGAGCAGTGGTGGGGAGAAGCTACTTTATGTGATGACATTTTAGTGGAGACCAGCAGGAGAGAAGGAACAGGTTGTGTAGATATGTGAGAAGGAAGTTGAGACAGAATGAACACATGCTTAGGGCCAGAGAGTTGTCTGATTAGTATCACTGGGAGGCTAGCAAGGAATTCCTTGTGGCTGGAGCCAGGTAAGCAAAGGAGAGAGTCATAGGATATGAGCTCACAGAAGGAAGACCAGGACCAGATCCTATGGCCTCTTAACATTCATGGTAAACCTTTGGCCTTTACCCTAAATGAGATGGAAAGCTACAGGAGAGTCTCAAGTAGAAGAGGGTCCTCACAGGTTGACAGTTCAGAATTATCATTTTGCTTTCTATGCTGAGAAGAAGCTGCAGGGAAAAAGGCTAAAAGCAAGGAAACCAGTTAGGAGATAATTATACTAATCCAGGCAAACATAGTACTGGCATGATACAAGTTATTAGCAGTGGAAATGGGGAAAGGTGGGCAGATTCTGGGTACCTAGTGGATATTGAATGTCAGGACTTGCTAATGGACGGGATGCAGAAAGCAAATAAAAAGATTGAAACCAAAGATGACTTTGAGATATTTTAGCCTGAACAATCACAATGATAGAGTTGTCATTTACTGACACAGGAAGGCTGTGGAAGAGCAAGCTGGGGAGGGAGAGGCAAGCAAGATCATTTGGGGCTTGTTAGGTAAGATATGCCTTTTGTTGATGTTGTTGTCAGGTGCCATCAAGTCGGTACCAACTCATAGTGACTATGCACAACAGAAAGAAACACTTCCGGAGCGCCAGTCTCACAATCGTTGCTCGTTGCTACGCTTGAAACCATTGCTGCTGCCACTTGGCCAATCCATCACGTTGGGGGGAGGGGACCTCTTTTCCATTGTCCCTCCACTCTGTTAAGAATGATGTCTTTCTCCAAGGACAGGTCCCTCCTGATAATATGTCCAAAATATGAGAGACAAAGTTTAACCATGCTGTCTTCTAAGGAGCATTCTGGTTGTACTTCTTTCAACAGAGATTGGTTTGTTTTTCTGGCAATCCATGGCACTTTTGGACTTCTGATGTGGTGCTATAGGATCAGTACTGGACTGTGAACTGTTTGAACAAGGTCAGCAGTTCAAACCCACCAGCTGCTCCTCAGAAACCGTATACAAGGTTACTATGAGTCAGACTGACTTGACGGCACTTAACAACAAGAGATGGTACTTTTAATATTCTCCTCCAGCACCATAACTCAAATACATCAATTCTTCTATGGTCTTCTTTATTCAGTGTCCAACTTTCACATACATATGAAGCTTTTGAAAATACCATGGCTTGGGTCAGGCACACCTTAGTCCTAAAACTGAAATCTTTTTTCTTGAACACTTTAAAGAGGTCTTGTGCAGCAGATTTGCCCACTGCAATACATTGCTTGATTTCTTGACTGCTGCTACCATGAGCGTTGATGGTTGATCCACGAAAAATGAAGTCTTTGATAATGTCAACCTTTTCTCCATTTATTTTGATGTTATTTAGTGGTCCAGTGGTGAACATCTTTGTTTTCTTTACATTGAAGTCAAACCCACACTGAAGGCTGTGGTGTTGATCTTCATCAGTAAGTATTTTAAGTTCTCTTCACTTTCAGCAAGCAAGATAAGAATGGTGAAAGAATCAACCTCAGTGCACACCATTCCTAATTTTAGACTATTCAGTGTCCCTTGATTCTATTGGAATGACTGCCTCTTCATTTTCATGTAAGTTCCTCATGAGCACAATTAATTGTTCCAGAATACTCATTTTCAGTAATGTTGTCCATAGATTGCTATCCACACAATTGAAAGCCTATGCATAGTCAATAAAGCACAGGTAAATGTATTTATGGTATTCTCTGCTCTCAGCCAAGTTCATCTGACATCAACAATGATATTCCTCATTCCACGTCCTTGTCTGAATCTGGCTTGAATCTCTGGCAGTTCCCTGTCAATGTATTGTTGCAGTCGTTTTCAAATTATCTTTAGCAAAATTTTACTTGCATGAGGTATACTGATATTGTCCAATGATTTCCTCTTTCTGTTGGGTCACCCTTCTTTGGAAGAGGCACAAATATAGAACTCTTCCAATCAGTTGTCCAGGTAGCTGTCATCCCAATTTCTTGTATGTATCTCCAGTGCTGTATCTGTTTGTTAAAAGATTTCAATTTATATTCCATCAAATTCCAGGAGCCTTGTTCTCTGACAATGGACTTCTTCCTTAGGTATCATTGGCTCTTGATCATATGCTACTTCTTGAAGTGGTTGAACATAAATCATTTCTTTTTGGTACAGTGACACTGTGTATTCCTCCAATCTTCCATCCAATATTTTACCCATAGAATTCTTCAATATTTCAAGTCAAGGCTTGAAGAGTTTCTTCAGTTATTTAAGCTTGAGAAATGCTGACCCTGTTCTCTTTTGGTTTTATAACTCCAGGTCTTTGCTCCTTTCACAATAATATTTGACTTTGTCTTCTTGAGCTGCCCTTTGAAATTTTCTGTTCAGCTGTGTTATCTCCTCACTTCTTCCAGTTGCTTTAGCATCTCTATGCTGAAAAGCAAGTTTCAGGTCTCTTCTGAATTCCATGTTGGTCTTTTCCTTCTTTCTTATTAATGACTTTTTGCTTTCTTCCTGTATGATGTTATTAATGTCATCCCACAACTCTTCTGGTTCTTGAGACCATCTCTAAATTCATATGGGATATGTTCAAAGTCATATTTTGGCTCTTATGGACTTGTTTTAATTTTCTTCAGCTTTAGCCTGAACTTTCATATGAACAATTGATGGTCTGTTCCACAGTATGCCACTGGCCTGGTTTTGGCTGATGATATGGAGCTTTCCCACTTTCTCTTCCACAGATGGAGTCAATTTGATATCTGTGTATTCTATGTGGTGAGGTCCATGTGTATAGCTGTCTTTGATGTTGTTTTTAAAAAGGTATTTACAATGAGTAAGTCATTGGTCTTGCAGAATTCTATCATGTGATCTCTAGCATCATTCACCAAGGCCATATTTTCCAACTACTGATCCTTCCTTTTTGTTTCTAAATCTTTGCATTTCAATCACCAGTAATTATCAATGCATCTTGATGGCATGTTAGATCAATTTCAGATGGTAGAATTCTTCAATTTCATCATTACTGACTTTAGTGGTATGTACATAAATTTGAATAATAGTGGTATTAATTGGTCTTCCTTGTAGGTGTATGGATATTATCCTATTACAGACAGCACTATACTTCAAGACAGATCCTGAAATATTCCTTTGGATGATAAATGTGCTGCCATTCCTATTAAAATTTTCATTCCTTGAATAGTAAACCATGTTATTGTCAGATTCAAAATGGCCAATACCAGTCCATTTCAGTTCACGAATACCTAGGATATTGACGTTTATACGTTCTATTTCATTTTTAACAACTTCCAATTTTCCTAGATTCATACTTTGTACATTCTACGTTCCAATTATTAATGAATGTTTACAGCTGTTTTCCCTCATTTTGAGTTGTGCCCCATCAGCAAATGAAGGTCCTGAAAGCTTTACTTCATTTGTGTAATCATGGTCAACTCTATTTTGAGGAGGCAGGTCTTCCCCAGCGGTATTTTGAGAGCCTTCCAACCAGAGGAGTTCATCTTCTGGCACTATATTGGACAATATTCTGGTGCTCTTCATCATATTTCAATATTCAATGTTCTGGTGCTATCTGACAGTGTTCCACTGCTATCCATAAGATTTTCAGTGACTAAATATTCAGAAGTAGTCTGTCTTAGACTGTCTTAATCTGGAAGCTCAACTGAAATCTGACCATCATGGATGACCCTGCTGGTATTTAAAATAAGAGTGGCATAGCCTACAGTATCACAGCAACACAGAAGTATAACAAACTGACAGATGAGTTGTGGAGATACTCCTATAAGATCTCCAAGTGAAAATGTCAAGCTGATCACAGAATATAGAAGTTTGGAGTAAAGGGAGAGCTGATGATATGTATGTGGGAGCTTTCAGTGTATTCTTAGACATATATCTACTGTAAATGTGATAGATATAGTATATTAGGACTTCTCTTGGTCTTTTTAAGTATTAGTATAATAAATTACTTTTTAGTATACGTGCTGCTGAAAAAAGCCCAATTAAAAACTTTTTATATTAAATTAAGATAAATTCTTTGAGAAAATGTCTGTACACACAGAATTTGCTTTTTGTTCTCTTCTGCCCTGTGGCACCACAGAATAAGCACTTAACCTCAAGGTCAGTTTTAACTGCAAGGTTGGTGGTTCAGACTCACCACTCACTCCTTAGAATACAGGATTGCTATGCATTGGTGCAGACTCCACGGCACACAATAACAACAACAGTAACCCTTGACATGGAGTCCTGGTGCGGTGCTGTAGGATAATCAATGGACTGCTAACCACATGAGTGGTAGTTCAAACCCACTTGCTTTCTGGAAACCCTATACAGGGTCACTATACATGGGAACCAACTTGACGGCACTTTAACAAAAATAACCCTTGGCATACAGGGTTGAAGTCACTTGGAGAAATTCTTGACCACCCTCCTGTGCCTGAAGGTAGAACCTTCATTCCAGCATGGCAGAGCTTTGACCTATTTTCAAGAAGTAGTAGTAGAGAGAGGAGAAAGAGAAACTTCATTAATAAGTACCATGAGTTGCACACAACAGCCCTTCGATAAATGTTATTGACCGACAACTTTCAAAACCCATTACAGTATCTAATAACCTTTCCTGTCAGAAGGTCTCTTTGGGTCTTATCTAAATTCCCAATGCAGTTTAAAACTATATCTATTCTTTCTGTTCACAGTAGAAATGGAAACTTGTTGATCACCAGTCTCTGCTATGGCAGTCCTTCATGCACTCAAGCACATATTAAATTACCCAGTGCTCTTTCATTATCTAAGCAAAATAGCCTCATTTACTTTAAAACTTCTTTCTTTGGTTCTATTTCCCATTCATGACTGCTAACTACAAGTTCGGTGATTCAAACCCAGCAGTTGCTCCTTGAAAACGCTATACAGAGTAAGTATGAGTCAGAATCGACTCAATGGCAGTGAATTTGGTTTGTTTAACTTGAGTCATCTTAAAATCATGCATTTGTTTTGAAACACAAGCAAGTAAGTCATCCTGTTTGTCCTGTTCAAATGAAACAACAGAATTACAATTTCCATCTTGTTGTCTCCAGAATCCACGTGTTTAACTGTTAGGGCCATTTCACATCAAGATCTCCATTAGCAACTGTTTTATCTATATTTGTCCTTCTGATTCTTCTACTTAAGAAGTCACCCATTTTTATTACAAAAATATCTTTACAATGAAACCATGTTAATTATTAAAAGCAATAGTTCAAGTGCACAGACAGCAAAACCTTTTATCCAAGAGAAAACAAAGATCATAAAGTAAAACTGAAGACAATCATGCTATAAATGCAAGCTATTACAAAGAGACTTGATACTTATTGACCTAAATTTGTAGAATATACCTACCCTGGGGGATTGGGATTTGAGCAAAAGCTAAGGTCCCAGTTGTTTAGACTAACTATGTTCCACCCTCTACCATTTTTGTTTGTTGCTAAGTGCCATCTCATGGGTCAGTTCCCACCAGGCTTGTGGTTAGCAGTCCAGTGCTTATCTTTCAGCATCACACTAGGACTTCCACCAAATGGGCAAAAATTTCAATTGCATTTCATATTTATGCTAAAACATTTTCTAAAAAAAAATTACTCTAGAAGAGCAAAAAGTAGTCTCATTGGGTTATGAAGCTTAAACCATTAGAAAATAAAGAGTTGGTCAAAGTCAGAGAGAATAAGGTATCAGGACAAAAATAAGGAGTCTGAAAACTTGACTCTCATTCCTGGAAAGTTATGTGACCTTAAATCATTCATTTCACTTTTTTTGGGTCTCGGGAGCTATGTGAAGAGAGGTACCAGATGATCTCTACAGTTACAAAATTCTTTGGTTACAGATAGCCTAACTAGTTGCAACTGCAGGAATATAAGAGACAAGACAAATCACACATGGTCAAAGCTTCCCTTCTTTAAGTAAATAAAACAACTCCCTTTGCTTTACAACTTCTTTCTGGGGTAGACATGCTATTATACTTATATGCCCCACCTGTACCCATCTATAAGGCCTAATAAGCAGCCAGCAAGATGTAAAATGCCACTTCCTAAGTCTGGAGATAGCTCAAACTAGAGCCTTGAAAGGAAGTTTTTTAGCATAACCTTCCCAGTGAACAGAGTCTGGAAGGGGTTAGGTTTTCTGATGATAAGCACTCACTTTCCTGCCAAGGAAGTGGCTCAAAACAAACAAACAAAACACAGACACATTTGAACACATGGACACCCTGGGTATTGCAATTGGTTAACATGCTTAACTGCTAACCGAAAGTCTGGAGGTTCAAGTCCACCGAGAAGTGCCTTAGAAGAAAGGCCTGGTAAATTATTTGCAAAAAATCAGCCCTTAAAAGCTCTCTAAATGATTTTTCTAAGGAATGCATAATCAATCAAAAGGGCACTATTTGCCTTGGGATAAACCTCTGAAGGTAAGAATGGATATGAAAGTAGGACAATAGAAGTAGTAAACAGGAAGGAAGTGGGAAGAGTGTTGTCACATCGTGGGACTGCAATCAGTGTCAGGAAACTAAATGTGTATGGATTGTTGGATGGAAAACCAATGTGCTTCATAAACCTTCAACCAATCACAACTTAAAGAACAAACTCTATGGAGCACAGTTGTGCTATGACAGATATGGGATTTCCATGAGTCAGAAACAACTTATCAACTTGATGGCAAATTTGTGTGTGTGTGTGTATATATATATATATATATTTGTTGTTGTTGTTGTTATGTGCCATGGAGTCAGTTCCGATTCATAGCGACCCTGTACAGGGTTTCCAAGGCTGTAAATCTTTACAGGACCAGAAAGCCTCATCTTTCTCTCGCGGAACAGCTGGTAGTTTCGAACTGCTGACCTTGTGGTTTGCAGCCCAATTCATAACCACTACGCTACCAGAGCAAATTGATTCTATATAGGGAGGTTTCCGGGGAATGACTGGTAGGTTTGAACTGCTGACCTTGTGGTTAGCAATGCAGTGCTTACCCCACAATGCCACATCAGGACTCATATATATATGGAAGCTCAGTTGCTCCATAGGATAAGCACAGGTTCAGCAGTTCAGGGCCATCAGCCTCTCTTCAGGAGTAAGACAAGCTTTTTGCTCCCACAACAGCTGCAGGATAATGCACTGGACTGTAAGGTCAGTTTGAAATGCAAGGTCGGCAGTTCAGACCCATCAGTTGCTCCTTTACAGGGTTGCTATGACTCAGAACCGACTCGATGATACTTAACAAGCATATATATATATATATATACTTGCCTTTATGAGTATAAATATGCACAAGAGTAAAAGTATTGCTACAAGGGTTCTAGTTCATATATTGCTGTTACTGTTAAGTGTGCTGTGAAGTTGGTTCTGGATCATAGCGACCCTGTACAGAGTTTCCAAGGAGCAGTTGGTGGATTTGAACCACTGATCTTGTGGTTAGCAGTCCAGTAGTTACCCTACAGCACCACACTAAAGCTCCAGTTCAGACATGCAGTTTTACACCAAACAAAAGGATTTAAACATGTCTCTGCTATCAATGGACGGTTGCACGTAAGTTCTGTCAGTGATACACTTGTCTGTCTCATTAGACTGTCTCCATTAAAAAAAAAAAAAAGATTCTTCTTGTGCCATGGGGCAAAAAACATGATTTTGAGGTCATGGCTAATATCAAATTTTTCACAAAACTCAAGTGGACGTATTTCAAAATCATCAAAGCTTTGTATCAAGTTTACAGGAATGCTGCCCCACATTAAACAACATGGATCTTAAGGAAGGTCAGGAAGACCTCATAGATGCATGCAAGGCAGAGTGGCCAACTCAGAAGAGTATGGTGACTATTTGTTTTAATTTCAAGGAAGTGATCTTAATGATTTTCTCAAAGGACACAGGCTGATCATGGTGGTTTTATTATAAAGCTTTAAGAAAACTGAATTAGTGAGAAAAAGGCCAAGAAAGTTGGGCTGACAAATTTTTCCCATCACAACAACGCATCTGCTCATTCACCTGAGAGTTGAAAGGGCTACCCTATAAAAATGTCTTTGGGAAACCGCCCATTAACCCTACAGCCCTAATCTTGTCCCTTCATACTTCTTTTCATTCACCAAACTAAAAGAACATTTCAAAAAACACAATTTTAATCTCTCAAGGATGACAAAACAGTCATTTTGTTGTAACATAAATAATGCAGAATTCCTCAAGGAAGGGTGGTTGTTTTTGTTGTTAATGGCATCAAGTTGGTTTCGACTTATAGTGATCTTGTATAGGATTTCCAAGGAGTGTGTGGTGCCTTGAATTTAATTGGTATGGCTTTTCTATCCAATGTCTTCTTAATTCCCACCAAGTGAGTGTGTGGTACCATGCAAATAAGGCAGACAGGACTCTAAGTCTGGATTGGTTAGTTTTGCCCTCCAGCTTGGTTAAAAGGAGCCATCTCAGAAGCAGAGATTGACCATCAAGAAGAAAGAACATGAGTGGCACGTTACATCCCTACCTAGAGAAACAGTGACTACAGAGGCAACAGCATGGAGAGACAGCAAAGGAGGTGACATGGAGAGACAGATCAATGTTGGACTCTAGGCCAGTGGACTGAGAAAAAGTGGAGTGCCTACAGTCAGGAGACTGGCTTGAAGAATGTGCCCTTTGGGAATTCACAGACTGGCCAAAAGAACTTTGTAACAAAAGACTGAGCAGGACAGAGGTCAAGGGACCATATGGCTGCAAGGCTGAAGACAAGAGTGAGGCCTGCCTGCAGTATGGAAGACAAGAGGTGTTCCTGACTGGAAAACTGCATTTTGATCTGAGCTGGTTTTGATCCTGAATTGTACCCAGTTCTCTTTCCTAATAAACCCCATAACCGCAAGTATTGTTATGATTTCTATGTGGCCATTGCAATGGATTATTGAACCCAGATGTGAAACCACAGAGAGTGCTGTGGGAGGGATGGTTGGTGTCAGAGAGGGTAAAGAAAGTTGTAGGATGGAAGCATGTCTGACCTCTGCTTCATAGGATTCAGCCTTACGCTGATTTTGAGTTTGATTCTCTTTCCCCCTTGTGAAGCCAGGGAAAGTTAGACATGGCTTCCACATGGTTTTAGCAGAGCAGCTGGTGGGTTTGATCTACCAACCTTATGGTTCAAATCAACCTTGTGGTCCAGTAGTTTATCCTACAGCACTACACCAGGACTCCAGTTCATATATGCAATTTTATTCCAAACCAGAGGTGTTTAAACATGTCTCTACTATCACTGGATGGCTGCAGAGAAGTTCTCTTGGAAGGGTTCGAAAGATGGAAACATGACCTTCAGTGTATAGACTTTGATGGAAGATATATTGAGAAAGCTTCACATTTGATAATGTTGTTTATAAAAGCTATCTGTGCTTTTATAGCAATATTTTTTTTTAACTTATCCTCATATATTATGTGATAGTTTTACTCCATTTATCATATTGTGGTGGCTTTTGTGTTGCTTTGATGCTATGATATTTAAAATACTAATGCAGAAATTTCATCAGAGCTTCCAGACTAAGATAGACTAAGAAGAAAAACTTATCGATCTACTTCTGAAAATTAGTCATTGAAAATCTTATGGATCACAATAGAACTCTCTTGCTTTAGATACATCATCAGGAGGAATCAGTCACTGGAGGGAGACACCACTTTAGGTGAAGTAGAGGGTCAGCAAAGGTTGGGAGACCTTCAGTGAGCTGGGCTGACACAAGAGTCACAATCATGGTCTCAGAGATGCCAGCAATCATGAGGAAGATGCAGGACGGAGCAATATTTCATTCTGTTGTCCTGGGCTTACAGGAATCAACATCATCATATGTCAGTTGTTGTTCTAAGCACTTAACACGTACCAACTCACTTAATCTTCATGGCTACCCTTTGAAGTAGCTAAGGTTCTGAAGAAGTTGAGGTCCAGAGAAATAACTGGTCCAGGACACACATTAAGTGATTAGCAGGGCTGGGATTCATATCCAGGCACCATATGCTATATTTTTTATAAACTCTGATGGGTTAACTGATAGCTAATACTATTATGGAGGAGTATCGCCTCTTTCCTTCATTTTAAAAAGAAAAGATGCTTTTAAATTGTTCTCATTTCTTTCCTCTCCATTCTTGACATGGGAATTTAGGGGAAAGTTTATGTTATCAATTAAGATGAGCTTTGGTGGTGCAATGGTTAAGTGCTTGGCTGCTAACCACATATGACAGACAGTTCATGCCTACCAGTAGCTTCACTGAAGATGGGGTAGTCTATTATGTAAAGATTGACAGCCTTGGGAATCCCTTAGGACAATTCTACCCCGTCCTATAATAGCCACTAAGAGTCAGAATGCATTCAGTGATAATGGGTTTTATTTTTCTAAGCTATCATTTAGTACACTGTTAACAAAATTAGTGAAGAGGGCTGCCAGAGTTTTAGAGCACTCATATGTATCCTTGGTTTTGATACCAACAAGAAATCATTTATAAGACCCCAAATTCTCCTAGGATGCTTTATATATGTGTAGTTCACTTGGGGCACTACTCAGTAAGGGAGGGTGTAAGACTTTTCATGGCTGTTTGGGAATTACTCAGATTATGCTAATAGAGTATCATTAGAATAGTGTGTTTATTGTTGTTGTTAAGTACTGTAGAGTTGGTTCTGACTCACAGTGACCCTGCCCAGGGTTTCCAAGGCTGAATCTTTACAGGAGCAGAAAGCCTCATCTTTCTCCTGCGGAACAGTTGATAGTTTTGAACTGCTGACCTTGAGATTAGCAGCCCGATTCGGAACCACTATGTTACCAGAGCTCCTTAGAATAGTGTGTTTAGGAAGGATGAAACCAGAATGATAGTTTCTAGATGGAAAGAAGCAGGTGTGTTATTGTTTGTATTGTACTGATGGTGACTCTTCTCAGGTAATGTTCACCTGGCTGGTGTGGCACTACAGGTTAATGTGCTGGACTGTAAGGTCATATCTGAACCACAAGGTCAATGGTTTGAGCTCATCAGCCCCTTCTCAGAAACGCTATAACACAGGGTCTCTGTGAGTTAGAACCAACTTGAAGGCACTTAACAAGAACATGATAAGTGGAAGTTGGGTCATATGACCTTGGACATCACAGTCTGTAACAGGGATAAAAGATGGGGTGTGCATTTTCTGATGCTTACTATTGAGGATTTGGAACTGGAGTGAAGACACTATAGCCTGTATTCAGTGGAGGGTGGTCTTCTGTACTAATATGCTAATCAATGAGCTGTGAGAGTGAGTCTTCAGAGATAAACAGGAGAAGGGGATAGTAAACATGGTGAAGTAAAGATGTGGAGAGAGAGATGAAAAGCCAACTGCTTCCTGGGGGCCACACTTCTTAGTGGAGTTTTATGAGATCCCTGGTTGCTTGTAATACTGAGGAAGTAGGTTTTTAACTTGAGCTAGTCTGAATATGCTTCTGTTTCTTGGATATAAAACATATCTATGATTAATAAACTAATCAATAGGGTTTCCAAGGCTGTAATCTTTATGAAAGTAGAATGCCACATCATTCTCTTGTGGAGTGGCTGATGGATTTGAACTGCAGACCTTTTGGTTAACAGCTGAACACTTAACTACCATACCACCAGGACTCCTTAACCTATAATATAGGCACATTTAAAATGTCAATAAAAAGCTCAAGTCCAGATGCTACCATGCCACAAGAGATAAAATAAGAAGAAAAACAAATGACCTATTTCCAACTTCCTCCTTCACAACAAGTCACTCAAACTGAAACCTAAGCTCTTTCAGTTGTATTGAAACCCATTGGATTAAAAATATATATACTCAATGATTTTTTCCCTTTGATCTTTAAAGGCATCAAACAATTAATGGAATATCATCTTGGTTTACTAAACACTTAACAACAACAACCAATAGAAACTAAAACCTATAGAAATTTGATAAAATTAGGATAGGTTGCTGCTAACTGATCTAACAAATAGACCAAATTGTATAATGGAGTAAATGCAGCCATAATTTATTTCTTGCTCATGTCAACAGTCCAAGTCAGTTTCATGTAAGGATAGGGGGATAAGAGACTTTTGTTTGACATGGTCTTTCAACAATCCAGATAGTGCCATCTTCCACATGTGGCTTCCAAGTTAAGTCTAGCCATTCACTCAGCAGAATGGGGGAAAAACATGGAAGAACATGTATGAAAGGTTTTGATGAATAGGCCTGGAAGTAGCCCACATGCAACCCCATGACAACATCTAATAGCAGGGTACCAGGGACATGTAATTTAGTGTGCCCAGGAAGAGAAGAGCATGGAGTGTGATGAGCAGCTAGCACTCCCTGCCATATCACTTCCTAAATATTTTTGAAGAACAGATGAAAGCAAGGGAAAGAAGGAAAGAAATAATGAACAAAATCCTACCCCTACTGAGTGTGTCTCTCTTCCAGTATGTATACTGATCTGTCTGACATCCAACTGGCTTTGAAGCCTGCACCATCCTGAATGGCAAGCCAACATATGTACCTGCCTTGTCTGCAGATTACATGCAATTAGAAGCTTTTCTCAAATTCCAGTTTCCTCAAATAAGATCATGTTTATAAGGAGTGCTAAATGAATGTCTGAAAAACAAAAAAACAAATTTTCCTGCTCCATAAGTACTGATAGAAAGATAAACAGGGATAGTGTGGTAACAAGCAACTGAACAGTCTCTACTTACCCAAGTTCAGCTCCAGAAACTCCAGTCTCAGTCAGGTCCTGAATACCTTACCAGATGAGGGAGCCAGGATTGGATGCTTTTGTAGATATTTCAATCCTTTAAATATTATTGTGAGTAGTGATTAGAAATACTATACACTTAGAACAAAAAGTAAATGGGACTTCTGTTCTAAGATATTGACAAGCAAAAGCTGCTAAAGGCTATCATATCAAACTGAGACTAATTAGACAAGCCCTCAATTACTTGCAGGGAGCCTTTAAACAAAGGACCTGTATTTTATAAAAGTAGATATTTTCATTTGGCCAGGGCCATAATTAATTAAGGAATTAAAATGAAGAAATTGAGATATTAATCGAGGAATTGAAATAAAGAAATGAGACACGGGGGAACCTGCGCATGAAGAATTCATTGTTTTTGCAAAGCAACAATGAACTATTTTCTTTTCTTTTCTTTTTCTTTCTTT
>NW_006408679.1:1761064-1772140 GCF_000296735.1 Chrysochloris asiatica | reverse complement strand
ATGCCTTGAGATAATGTCTTTGCTGTAACTTCTCATCCCTGTTGTAAATTTAAGAATTGTAAACCATGAGGAATGTGCCCCAAGATAGATTGTACCTTGATGTCATTGATTACTATGAATGCAATGTTTTCTGTTTTCTGTAATGCTATATAAGGGGTTGTAAGACAGAACAAAGAGGTAGAAGAAAGGAGTAGAAAAAAAGGAGAGAGGTAAGAGATGTAGAGACAAGAGTGAGAGAAGTAAATAGAAGCAGAAAGAAGTAGAGAGAGAAGAAGGAATATGAGGTGGAGAGGAGACGAGACAAGAATGGAGGGAGAATAGAGGGAGTAATGTAGAGAAGAAGCAGGGGAGTGGAGTAGTGAAAGTAGTAATGTAGATAATTAGGAGTAGTAGTGTAGAAAGAAAAAGAATAAGAGTAATGTAGAGAAAGAGACAGTAAAGAAATGGAAGGAGGGGAAGCGAGAAAAGAAACAGAAGAGATGAGCAGGAGGGGAGCAAGAGAGGAAAGAATGAAAGCAGGAGCAGGGGAAGGGAGAGAAGCAGAAGAGATGAGCAGGACAGCAGGAGAGAAAAGAATGAGCAGGAGGGTAAAAAATGAGCAGGGCAGTAAAGAATGAGAGAAGTAGAGTATTAGAGTAGCCATAGAAATAATAATAATAAAGCATGTAAGAAGAAGAATTTGAATTATGACCCATGACTCCGTGTAATCCCTTAATCGCTGACGCCACACACGTCTTCGGAAAAAACCCTGAAATAAGTATGCCGGGATATAAGATATTGACAAGCAAAAGCTGCTAAAGGCTATCATATCAAACTGAGACTAATTAGACAAGCTCTCAATTACTTGCAGGGAGCCTTTAAACAAAGGACCTGTATTTTATAAAAGTAGATATTTTCATTCAACTTTTTCCAGGCATTGGCATGATTTTGAGTCACCTTGTAGAAGGAAATGAGACTTGGTTTGGCTAAAAGCAGCTAGAAAGTAGGTCACTGGTTACAAGAATTAACTAAATCCAACAGGCTAGATTGTCCTAAGTAAAGTAGGTTGGAATAACATCTTAGTGTCCCTTGATTGTTATTCCTAAATCATCAATGTTTAATGCAGAAATATTCAAAAAAGTGAAGATTGTATTATAAACCTGATCATAAACTAAAAACCAGAAATCAAAATCAAAGTATTTAGCCAGTTATAAGGATTGACTGGACCATATAAAGAACAAGTTGGATAGGGAATATTTGCCCTTGAAGGCAGCCCTTCTCTCACACATTAGAACCTTAGATATTTTACTGTTGTAATTCTTAGGTGTTGTCAGGTCAGTTCCAACTCAACTTCTTATGAAAACCCCCAAAAACTTTCTTCCTGATAAACCCCTATGGTCATCCTGTGTCCTTTGAGACAATCTATGCACACCAGAACAAAACACTGCCCAACTCTGCACCATCCTCACAATCCTTGCTGTGTTTGAGCCACTGTTGTAGCCATTGTGTCAACTTATCTCTTTGGGGGTCTTCCTGTTTTTCACCGATCCTCTACTTTACCAATCATGATGCCCTCCTCCAGGGACTTGTCCAGCTTGAGAACATGTCTAAAGACCATAGAGTTTTCAATGGTTGAGTTTCCAAAGTATATTGCTAAGTCTTTCCCTTGAAGCACCACAATCTTTTGGTTAGTAGCCACAACTTAACCATTTGTGCTACAATTTAGAGCTACAGGGGATCTGAGATGTTACCTAGCCTGACTGGTCCACATGGATCGAATTCCAAGCAATCCTCTCAATCCACAGACTAAAACACTTGGTATCTTTCTGGAAAAAACAAAAGTTACACCATCATCTCTCTTCCCCCCTTTCACTTCCTTCTCCACTGCTCTATCACTCTTTGCAGTTAAAAGTCCAGTGCTTATCCTACAATGGCACACTGGGACACTCTAATAATTAGGTCATTTTCTCCCTGATGTTGTATGAGTGGAATACCAAAGAAACTGGACTGGACATTGCTCAAACTTATATTTACAAAAAGAGTCACACAAATGTCAGCATTTCTAGGAGCAATAAAATTGGAAGCAGCATCTATGGCCATTAAAATGATGACCCAGAGCTATATATATTACCATGAAATGACAGCCACAGTAAAGTAAGGGAAAACAACAAGACAAAACAATAACTTCACATTTTCTTATAATATTTCAGTTTTCAACAAGTACAAGTACTGACCATCAAAGATATCCTAGGGAACATGGTGGGAAGTCTGATGGGAAGACAGGCATGATTCAAATATTAATAAAATCAATATAAACTTAAAATGGTGATAATTACTATGAAGCAAAATGCAGGATGTTGTTGTCATTAAGTGCTGTTGAGTCGGTTCCAACTCATAGTGACCCTGTTTAGGGTTACCGAGGAGTGGCTGGTGGGCTTGATTTGCTGACCTTATGGTTAGCAGTCCAGTGCTTCTCATACAGTACCACAACATAAAATGCAGGAACATATAACTGAAGACCTACAGTCATTAGTACATGTATGTATGCATGTGTATAATTATTATATAAGAAGAAAGGCTAGAAAAAAAAACACATGAACATATTGATTGATGCAGAAAAGGCATTTGACAAAATCCAACATCTATTTCTGATAAAAACACTCAACAAAGTAGGAATTGAAGGGAAATTCCTCAACATAATCAAGAACATATATACAAAACTAACAGCATACATTGTGCTCAATGGAGAGAAACTGAAAGCCTTCCCTTTGTGAACAGGAACCAGACAAGGATGCCCTTTGTCACCACTCCTATTCAATATTGTGCTTGAAGTCTTAGCAAGAGCTATTCAGCAAGACAGAAAATCAAGGGCATCCATATTGGCAAAGAGGAAGTAAAACTCTATTTGCAAATGATATGATCCTATATATAGAAAACCCAAAAAAACTCATTAAAAAAGCTACTAGACCAAAGTGGCAGGGTATAAGATCAACATACAAAAATCAGTTGGATTCCTCTATACCAATAACAACAGTGCTGAAAAGGACAATAGAAAAACAACACCATTTACAATATCCACCCAAAGGATGAAATATCTAGGAGCAAATGTAACCAGAGAAACAAAGGACCTATACAAAGAAAACTACAGAACACTAATACAAGAAACCAAAAGAGACTTACAAAAATGGAAGAATATACCACTCTCCTGGACAGGAAGACTTTACATTGTGAAAATGTCAATACTGCTCAAAGCAATTTACACATATAATGCAATCCAAATCCAGATCCCAACAACATTCCTCAAAGAGATGGAAAAAACAATTACAAACTTTATATGGAAAGGAAGGAGACCAAGGATAAGCAAAGCACTGTTTAAGAAGAACAGGGTGGGAAACCTCTCACTCCCTGATATCAAAATTTACTACACAGCTACAGTGGTCAAAATAGCCTGGTACTGGTATAATACATTGATCAATGGAACAGAATTGAGAATCCAGAAATTAACCCATCCACATACAGCCAACTGATTTTCCACAAAATACCTAAGTATATTGCATGGGGAGGAGATGGTCTCTTCAATAGATGGTGCTGGCAGAACTGGAAAGCGATATGCAAAAGACTGAAATAAGATCTTTTCCTCACACCTTATATAAAAACCAACTCAGCATGGATTAAAGACCTAAATGTTAATCCCAGAATTACAAAGGCCATCAATGAAAAAATAGGGAAAAACGTGAGAGCTCTAATACAGGGAATACACAGATATCAAACATTTTGAAACTTACACAAACAAAAATAGACAAAATAGATCAATGGGACATACTAAAAATTAAACATTTATGTGCATCAAAAGACTTCATGGAAAGAATAAAAAGAGAGCCCACAAAATGGGAAAAAATCTTTTGCAATGACACATCAGACAAGGGACTCATTTCCAAAATATACAGGAACCTACAACACCTCTCCAGGAAAAGGACAAATAACCCAATTTACAAAATGGGCACAGGACATAAATAGATACTTCACCAAGGATGAGAGCTGGGCAGCCAACAAACATATTAAGAAATGTTCATGATCAGTAGCCATTCAAGAGATGCAAATCAAAACAACAATGCGATAACATCTCACACCAGCAATAATAGTAAAGATCAAAAAAGTAGAGGACAATAAGTGTTGGCAAGGATGTGGAGAGACTGGGACCCTCCTACACTGCTGGTGGGATTGCAAAATGATCCAACCACTCCAGAAAACAATATGGCGCTTCCTCAGAAGGTTGGAAATAGAAATACCTTATGATCCAGCAATTCCTCTACTTGGTATTTATCCACAAGAAATATGAGCCATAACATGAGTAGATACATGCACAACAATGTTCATAGAAGCACTATTTACAATAGTAAAAAGATGGAGACCGCCTAAGTACCCATCTATGGAAGAATGGATAAACAAACTGTGGTACATACATACAATGGAATACTATGCTACCCTGAAGAATAACAAGGAAGCAGCAAGCCACTTAATAACATGGATGAACCTTGAGGACATTATGCTGAGTGAAATTAGTCAGTCACAAAAGGAGAAATATGGCATAGATCCATTATTATAAAAGATTAAGGAAAAGCACCTATGCTAAAAGGGGGGAAAAGTTATATATTTTGTTGTTGTTGTTAGTTACTGGGGTGTATGGGGTGGGGTGAGGGGAAGGGAGGGGAAAGTGGAGCACAGGGTAGGGAATAGGCACAAGATAGTGGAACATAGGGTATGGAATAGACATAGGATAATTTGGTGCTGAGGGGGTGGTGCAATATACTAGAAGGGGAAGGGGAAAGGAAAAATAAGGAAGATGGGAGAATAGTTAGGCAGGTTTACATGGGCTAAATGGGACAGAGGTAAGTAATGATCTAAGCACAAATATGGAACAGCAGGTCTCATGGTTACAAAGATTGAGGCATGGTTTGAATGGGTAAAAATGGGGAAATGATGTTAAGATGCTTGGTTGTCTGTTGAATCTTGGTTTCCTTTGCCTACTACTGTAAAATAGACACTTGAAGAGGAGAGAGAGGAATAGCCAGAAACATCACCAGAGAAAGCTTGTAAGTCCGTGTTCAGCCTATAACTGTTTGGAATAACTAAAATGGTGCTAGAACTTGCCCCGTGAAGGAGGCTCCCTGCAAGCCTTTGCATTGCACAAGACCATATAGATGGAATCCTAATCCTCATCCAGAATCTTCTGAGGTGGGACATTCCCACATGAAAGGACAAGCAGACCAGTTTGGAGCAGCTAGAAGAACAGAAGATACTTCTTGAAAGAAAGACCAGCAGAAAAAATAAAAACAGTAACAGTAGTCCAATTGATTACTACAAGAACAAGCAAGTTGTTCCCCAGGAAGACATCAAGGCAAGTGGTCAGGTCCCCTCAAGGCAAACCCCCTTCCAAGACTGAAACTAAAATGGAATTCACGAACAGGCATATGGTCCTGCTGCTGACCACGTTTGTCACTTATAAGGGAAAGTGGGGGAAAAACAGCAAGCAAATTGTGAACTAAGTCTGATCACATTCAATAGACTCCTGTTAACCTATACTGAGACCTGGTTAACCACAGTATGATGAGACCTGGGGACTCCTGGGCCCAGGGGCAGGGACATGGTCCCAGAGGGCTAGAACAGAGTGTGACATATCCAGCTGATATAAAGTGAGGGGGGATGCACAAGAACACCCACATTTGCAGATAGTACCCATTTGACCTGGCATCAATGGCTGGATGATCAGAACACGACTAGAGGAAGAAAGAAGAGGGGGGAAAAAAGGAGTAACCCACTATAAGTGGATGATCTTGACCTATGCTTGTGGATGCAGTATGCCAACGGAGCAGACAAATCTAAAGTGAGGATCATTCTCACCCCTTTGGTACACAGGGTTGACAGGGAGGGGGAACTTAGACATTGGCTATCCAAAATGGGGGACTACAAAGGCAAGAAGTGACTGGCTTACAAGCTTTCAATAGGGAACCTAGCTCCAGAGGATATAGGGAAAGGGAGAACCTCCACTGAATTGTTTCCAACCTGTCCAGATGGGGTTGATAAAAGGTGAGGGGGAAAGAACTCCTGTGGTTCAATAGGGGATGATTGCTATCAGGTCTGACAATGAGTGTTGGAAAGGTAAATGTAAATGTTTGGTAACAAAAGGAGGGCAGCAGCTGATTTTGCAGCCCCGGAGCAGAGATCCCTGGAAACATCAAGGGAGAAAAGCGAAGTGTCCAGAGAGGCAGTGACACTAGGGATGGAGGCAGAGGTGATGACGTGGACAGGAGTGGCTGGGGACTCTGGACTCTGGGTGGGAGAGGGGTTGTGTGATGGCGTGTGGGATATACAGCCTTTGGGTGTTTGATGATGCATACAGGGGATTGTGATCACTGCAGTGAAACAGAATACAATAGGATGAATGTAAAGATAATGTTCACCCATGTAAAGTAACACATAATTCACAATAAAATAAAAAAGGAAGAAAGGCTAATATCACACATACAAAGGTAAATCCTATTGCTACTAGGATTTCCATTGATACATGCAAGTGTTTATTCAAAACAAAATGTATTTAAATGGTTCTCTGTAATTAGTGGATGGCTGCAGACAAGTTCTCCCAGTTATACTCTTATCTTAGTAGCATTAATGTGCCTTCAAAACAAAGGTCCAATCAAAACAATGGTTTCTGACAGGATCTGCTGGGCCAGTTAGGTTCAAGGCAGAGAGGTCAGCACTGAAGGTTATTGTGACTGTTTTTTGAGAATTCCCAAGGGGTAATCTTGATAGATTTTCTCAAAGGAAACCAGATGATCACAGGGGTTTGTTATGAAGAAGTTTTTGTTTTTAACTTGAAAGCTGCAGTGGTGAGAAAAAGGTCAGAGAAATTGGACTTAGGAACTTTTTCTGTCACAACAATGCATCTGCTTATTTTTGAAGCTGTCCTACAAGAATTCCATTGGGAAATTTCACATTATTCACCTTGCATCCATGACCTTGGCCCTTCAGACTTCTTTTTGTTCCAAAAAAAAAAAAAAAAAAGAAAACTTAAAATGAACATGGTTTGAGTCCCTCAAGGATGCCCAAACTGCCGTTTTGGTGCAGCAGATTGGAAGAGAGCAGACTTCTTTGGGGGAGGGGTTAGAGTGGAAACACTGTCTTTAGAAGTGCATAGAGCCAGATGGAGGATATGGTAAGAGACAATAACTCCACATTTTGTTATTTTTGTTTAATAAAGTTTTCTATGATTTTGTAGCAATAATTTTTTACTTACCGCTGTGTGTATGTTTGTGTTTGCGCACACACCTATGTATAATCAACTGTGATTACCCTTCAATGCTCTCACTTTTCTCCTTTTCTTTTCAGCATGTTATGAATTTTTTGCAATCACCATGTATTTAGTTTATAATCAAAGACAATCTTTTTTTTTTTCTTAATTGGGTTTACTAAGCTTGTTGTTGTTGCTAAGTGCCATCAAGTCTGTTTTGACTCACAGTGACCCTCAATAAGGTCTCTGAGGAGTGGCTGGTGGATTAGAACTGCTGACCTTGTGGTTAGCAGTCCAGTGCCTATCCTACAGCACCACATCAGGACTCCTTATCTTATTTACTTCTCTCCATTACATGTCAGGATACCATTAGATTTTGAGAGACAAGCCTATTCTATCTTCTCTTAAGATAAAACAAGAGTTTATATTTCCTGACGTTCAAGTTCATAAAGACTGGATGCATTTGAAAGTAACAGTAATAGGAAGCTTTGAGAACAAAAGGAGTCAGGAAGACTGCATTCTCACAGGCAGTATGATTTACTCAAAGGCAGGGCAGGAGCCACTGAGCTCACCAGCTACTTGGGCACATGGGAGCTGTCTTAGTTATCTAATGCTGGTATGGCAGAAATGCCACAAGTTGATGGCTTTAATTGACAGAACTTTATTCTCTCACAGTTTAGAAGGCTAGAGTATGAATTCTAGGGGAAGGCTTTCACTCTCTGTTGACTCTGGAGGAAGGTCCTTGTGTCTTTTCAATATCTGTGGGCCTGGTGTTTCTTAGTCTCTCCTTGTGTCCTGGCATCAATCTTTCACTGGGTCTAGGAGGTTCTCAACATGAGAACCCTTAATTCAAAAGGTCTAGGAGCTACTTCTGGATCTTCTTTCTTGATGTTACTCTGGTCCCTCTGATATCTGCTTGCTTGTTTCATTACTTTTATACCTCAAAAGACTGTCAAGATATAACCTAATCCAATAGATTATACCCTGCTTCATTAACTCTACTGCCTTTAATCCTTCATCCTTAACATCATAAAAACTAGGATTTACAATGCACTGGATAACTATGTTGTTGTTGTTGTTATGTGCCATCGAGTCGTTTCCGACCCATAGCGACCCTGTATAGGGTTTCCGAGGGTGTAAATCTTTATGGGAGTAGAAAGCCTCATCTTTCTCCCACGGTGCAGCTGGTAGTTTCGAACCGCTGACCTTAAGGTTCGCAGCCCGATTCGTAACCACTACGCTACCAGAGCTGTTCCTTCAATTTAGGTAGAGGATCAACTATAAAGAATTGTCAAGTATGAATGTAAGTTCCTGTTTGTGTCCCTGCTAAATATTTGTCAACTGGGTTAGGCTACAGTTCTCAGTATTATATAATTATTCTCCATTTTGTGATTTGCTATAGTTATCCAGTTACAGGAACTTACATTCATACTTGACAATTCTTTATAGTTGATCCTCTACCTAAATTGAGGGAACAGTTACATCTCAAAAACCGCCCTAGAAAGGCTTTTAGATTGTTTTTGATAAAACATAGGAAGGAAATTCAAAGGGTTCATGGAAATAGTCTATTATTGTTTTGTTGTTGTTGTTAGTCTTTGTTAGTCTTTCCCAAGGAGTGGTTGGTGGGTTTGAATCACTGACCTTGTAATTAGCAGCCAAATGCTTAATTCACAATGCTACCAGGGCTCCTTAAAAATTATCTCAGGGCAATATAATTCTTACAATAGATACACTTCGTAATATTTTTGTTGTTGTTTTTAAGCATTTTTCATAGTTGTTCTTTATTCTTTTTAAAAAATGTTTCTGGGTATATACCTAGGATTAAGGAACTCTGGTAGTGAAGTGGGTTATGAGTTGGGTTGATAACCACAAGGTCAGCAGTTCAAATCTATCAGCTGTTCCTCAGGAGCAAGATGAGGCTTTCTGTTCCCATAATGATTCCCACCTTCAGAAACGGGTTGCTGTGAGTTGGAACCAACTCCATGGCACATCACCAGCACCACCATGACCTAGGATTGTGGTTGTTGGATTGTATCCAAATGGTTTTCACTAGCTAATTGATATATGTATGTATTTTTCTTGTTTTATTGTAGCAATATATATGCAACAAAACATTTGCCATTTTGACTATTTTGACATGTACAATCCAATTCAGTCACACCAACTACATTCCCCTGGTGCACAATGTGTTTCCAAATCTTTATCCAAATCCTTTTTTCTCTCTGTCTCTCTTTTCTTTTTTCCCCTTCTTGCCCTTCCTTGTTTTCTTTTGTGTGTTAGTCCCAATAATCTGTCCTATGAGAAAATAAATATGCATCATTTCCCTTCCAGTACATGAAAAGAAAGTTCTTGGTTCTTGACTTTTTATACTAGTGGTCTCAGCAATGAATGTCCCTATGCAACTGATTAGCATAATGTTCTCCAGGAGCTTCCATGTTATGTGGTGTTTTGCAGAATTATCGCTATTCTTCAATGTGTAATATTTCATTGGGTATATGTACCAAAGTTTGTTCAACCATTCCTCTGCTGATAGGCAGCTAGTCTGTCTCCATCTTTTTGTTATTGTGAATAACGCTGCAATGAACATGAATGTGTATAAATCTATTCCTATCACAGCTCTTATTTCGTGAGGATATATACAAACTAGAGAGATTGTTGAGTTGTATGGTATTTCTATTCCCAACATTCTGAGTGAGTGACGTAATGTTTTCCACAGTGGTTGCACCATTTTGCAGTCCCCAAAATTCCATTTTTCCATGAACTTTTGAAGTCCCCTTACATTCCTGATAAAGATACACAAATAACTGATTGCAACACATTTCATTTTTGTTATTTCTAACCTATCTCTGCTATTTACCACTGTTTCCAGTACTATTAGTAGCTCATCCTTGAGTTTCAGTATGAGCAAGAATGAGGATCCTGCCTGCCCCCTCTTGCTACCATGCACAGCAGCCAGTGGAACTCTTCCCAATGAAGACACACAGCATCAGCCAGGACTTAGCCCCTCAGGTGACTTGAAAGATGTCTTGGCCTACGGCCCACTGTAAAACATTTCAAGCTTACTCTGGAGCATGGAGGTCCAGAGTAGCATTATATATATATACACACACATATACATATATATAATTGGCAAATGCTCAATTTTAAAAAGAATATTTTTCAAATAAGGAAAAGAATTAAGAAAAAGTTCTGAGATTCCCTGAAACTTCAATACTATGAGTAGTTGGGGCTTTTAAGTATAAATGCTTTACTGAAATACATTATACAGTAAGAGAAAATGTGTAAATCATAAAAATGTACAACTCACATTTCTGCAAAATTAACATCACATCTCCATCCATGCACAAATTGACTGAAATCATTTTACATAAATGGAATTACTTTTTAAAAAAGAAAATGAAGAAGAGCCTGTAAAATGTACAAATAAGTAACAATCAATTGTTGCTGTTGAGTGTTGTCGAGTCAGTTCCAACCCATAGCGACTCTGTATGGGGGTTTCTGAGAAGCAGCTGGAGAGCTTGAACTGCTGACCTTGCAATTCAAACTGATATTGAAGTCCAGCGCATTAACCCACAGTGCCACACCAGGATTCCAACACTCAATCACAGTGTGAGTTTTCTCCCCTTCCTCTCTACTAGCAGTTAGTTTATCACTCAAAACACATTTTATCCATGCTATATATTTTTTAAAATTTGGATGCAAGTATTCACCTTCAATTCTCCCAACTTCTTCAATCTGAAATTGATCAAACATGCAATCAAGATGTATTGATCATTACTGGTGATTGGAATGCAAAGGTTGGGAGCAAA
>NW_006408679.1:1751405-1759004 GCF_000296735.1 Chrysochloris asiatica | reverse complement strand
AAAAAGAGGACGACCCCCAATGAGATGGATTGGCCAAGTGGCAGCATCGATAGACTCAAGCGTGGCAATAGAAGTGAGGTTGGCCTAGGTTCAGGCAGTGTTTTGTTCTGCTGTGCATAAAGCCACTATTGGTCGGTACCAACTGAATGGTACCTAACAACAGCAACATTCACAGTAAAAAATACACCATTTCAATAACTTTAATGTGTACACATCAGTGACACTGATTGCATTCAAACTGTTACCATTCTCACAATCCTTTTCAAACTATTCCTCCACCATTATCTTAAACTCACTGCTCCTGAAGCTTCCCATCCAAAATTTCATGTTGCCATTGTCAATTTGATCTCATGTAGCTAATTCTTTAAAGGACCACAATGCTCAAAGCAGACTTATTTTACTAAGTAAAATACGCTATATTTTTTGGTTCCAAGAAGATTTCAGGGGATAGTTTTGTTTTAAGGTATGAAGTTTAAAGAATATTTTAAGGCAACAGCTTTTGGGATTCATCCAGCCTCAATGTCTCCAGAATGTCTAGATTCCATTGAGAATTTGACATTGGGCTCCATGTTTTATTGTATTTTGATTTCACGATAGAAACAAAAATAGACACTACATTGAAACAAATGAGGAAATGAATCCAAGTGCTTTTGCAACAGAAGCATGAGTTCCAACACAATACTGTCAAATTTCTGCATGTAGGACAGTTCTCTCCTTTCCAAGGTTGTTGTTTCAGGCCATCAGGTAGGGATATATTTAAGATGTTGATTCAGGATGGTTTCGAGGAGGCTGGGTACTTTATAGAGTCACTAAGCAAATGCCCACTACCAAGTCCTTAGGGGTCTGGGCTGTAAACTGTGCAGATTATCCACACACTCAATTGCTAATTCCAAAAAGTAAAAAGGGAAGATATGATGTACAAAGACAATCATTAATTTGAACTTGGGAAAGCAGATCAAGAAGGAATGTTGAAGCAGGAAAATGGAAGGGGTAGGATGAGGTGGGGACCTTGGTCTACGTTGTAAACTCAAATAAAAGTACCTAAAGAGAGTTTTGGTGTGGTGCTGTAAGAAAAGCACTGGACTACTAACCACATGGTCGGTGGTTCAAACGCATTAGCCACTCCTCAGAAACTTTATACAGGATTGCTATGAGTCGGAACTGACTCGACATCACTTAACAATGACCAAGAGAGTTTTGATGTTATTCTCCAGGAGGACATTTAAAGTTGCAGTCAAGACTAGCAATATGAACCATACCATTTCACCCACAATCCTCTGATCATCTCTCCATCATTCAACTAATTAGTTTTTTATTCCAAGTTTCCATCGAGCACATTGATATTGTTGTTGTTAAGCACCATCAAGTCTGTTCCAACTCATAGTGACCCTGTATAGCGTTTCTGATGAGCAGCTGGTGGGTTTGAACCACTGACCTTGTGATTAGCAGTACAGTGCTTATCCTATAGCACCATACCAGAACTCCCACACTGATATTATAATCAACATTATGCTTAATCAACAACAATTTAAATGGTATTTTCTCCCACATGCCATATTTATATTTGCTTTTATGTCTGCTCACCAAATGGGACCTAGCCATCATCATAAATCATCTATCCTATGAGGCTGACCAATAGGCATGGAAATTTGAACTGAGCTCATATTTACTTATTTTCTGTTTGTTTTTTACTACCTTTAGACCACAGATAACCAAAAACAAAAAAAAACAAAAAAAAAAAAAAACAGAGCGAGAGAGAGAGTTATATTCTTGATATGTACAATTTATAAAGTTTTGTGATCTTGATACCATCTTCAGGGAGAAAATGAAAGCCTACCAACACATTCAATTCCCCAAAATTGTCACCTCCTCAATATAAGATATAATCAGTATTGCAACCATCCCAATTAGTAAAATTATGCATGTAGGATCAGCACTGGACTGCAAACCACAAGGTCATCAGTTCAGACCCACCAGTCACTCCTTGGAAACCCTATACAAGGTCTCTATGAGTCAAAATGGACTCAACAGCACTGAACAACAACAGGTTAATTAGAGTCCTTGTGTGGCACTGTAGGATAAGCACTGGACTACTAACCACAATGTTGGTGGTTCAAACCCACCATTCACTCCTTGGAAACCCTATACAGGGTTGCTATTAGCCAGAACAGATTCGATGGCACTTAATAACAATAGCAGGTTAACTATCAAGAACATAAGCAATATATTAATTAATAATTATCTACATCCAATTTGCTCTCTATATTTCACCTTCAAACATCTAAAATGTGTACAACAAATATCTACATGCATGTGGATAATCTCCTCTAATCCTGAACAAACCACCTTATTCTCTTCAGGAATAGAAAAGCTATTTTATATGATATTATTTATAAACATCTCATATGACTTTGGGTAACATTCTAAGACTCATCAGTTATACAGCCTGACTCTGAAAAGAATTCCTTTTGCTTCCCTAAATCCTGCCTTTATTCATTCATTCTACAACATGTAGAATCTACCTTGTATCATGAAGCTATGCTATGTTATGCCAGGTGTAACACAGGAATTACACCAAGGGAAGACACATCTTTCTCAAGTGTCTCCCCGAAACATCCCACTTAACAAAAATAAAGTATTTTAATCCTCACAATGTGTTAAAGGAGTTAAAAATTACTATTGCCACTATCCAGGAAAAAACAGTTGTTTTTTTTTAATTGCCCAAAGTCACACAAGAAAGAAAATTAACTCAACGTCTGAGATCTTTCAACCCTTTTCTAAAGCAGCAGACTATCCCCCAGATACAGAACTGCTTAAGAAAGACAGGCCAGTGTGGGAACATGAGGTTGGTATCAAAGGGCCAGGAAACCAAAACTGACAGGGGAGAAAGGAGAGGCCTGCCTTGAGAGCAAATTGGGTGTGGGGAGAACAATAGGAAAAGAGGCCTATTTGCAGCTTGGAAGAATGGATCATGGGAGCTTTTTTTAACTAACAGCAAACAGTTTATCTACATTGGGCCGCCCCTGTGAGATCCCCTTCCTTTATACCTTAAAAGGCTGCACAATACGTTAAGGACAAATGGTCCTGGAGCTAGTCTGCATTGGTTCCAGTGTTGGCATTAGCCCTTACTCACTGTGTGATCTTAAGAATGTACTTAACTTCTCTGTGCCTCATCTCAGTATGGTGGGGATAATAGCAACAATGGCAACAATAAAGAAAGAAGAGGATTACTATAGTACTGAAAATATTTACCTAGCTTGAAGTATATGATGGTCTCAATACAGGGGGTTACTTCAAAAAGTCTGTGGAAAAATTGAATAAAAAGAGACTGGAATTTTCCCACAAACTTTCTGAAGCTCTCTAATATTTGTAAGATATTATTTGAAAACATCTACACATTTCCTTTGCTTTAAAATAATTTAAAGGTATTTGACATTATGGAGTGCATATTTAATTATGTACATGTCCTTTACATTTGTAAATAAAACAGAAAAGCAATCAGAAGTCAGGACCCAAAACTGGGTTGGTTTATTTGGTATAGCACCCAGATAGCTGAAATATAGTCCTGATTCTAATGAGGTGGAGGAAAGTGTTTAAAACACAGTGAGTGACTCTTCTCATAGATACAAAGGATAATTGATCACGCTTGCATGGTGAGAAATATGACTAGTTCCCTTTTCATCATGGAAGGGACTTAAGGAAAATCTAACATATAGGCTCTCCCCCCTTATAATCAGAGACTGGTTTAATCTCTCAGAGTCCTTCCTAAAATGAAAGGTGAAATACAGTCCCCTTTGCACAAACTGGGATGTCTTCCTTAAAAAAAGTGTGACCATTTTACTGCTTACCACTAGGCAGCATTCATTCAGACCAAAGCTGTTATTATTACAATACATAATTAGATCATTCTTTTTCAACCCTCTAAATAGTAATGAATCAAAATCACCAAAGGATGGCCTGATTTGTAATCATCGTCTTGGCTCTTCATCCCCAACTCCCACCAACACCAAAGGAAAGTGCACTCTCTTTGGAGGTTTATAAATTTCCATTAGATTGTACTATTGCATTTAAATGTTTGCATCCCCTGATTGGCTTCTTATTTTCTTGAATACTGTACAATATTGTCATTATGCTTACATTCACACTAAAGTAAGGGTGTGCTCATAGGGGAATTGTGCATGCATTTCAGTCTGGTCCTTTTTAATCCTTAAAAGAATGTCCCCAAGCTAAGGAAGAGGAAAAGAATAATTGTGCCACAGAATTCAGACAAAACATGTAAAGCACTAAGAATCCCAGTTAATCTTCATGCTGAATTCCCCAACCCATACATGGGGAAGAGGAGGGGAGAAGAAATAGATGAATCTTTAATGTAACTTCTTCTCCCCAGGTTAGAAGATTCTCTGAAACAGATGAGATGATAATGGGACCACATCAGTTAAGGAGGGCAATCCTGTCCTTTATCCTTGCAGCTGTATTGTTATGGTCTGCTTGTTTATTAGTGATTGAGGAATGGATGCTGAAGTGTCAGAGGTAAAGCAAAGGTTCTCCGTAAGATTGAGGTTTCCCTTTCTCTGAATTGTTGGAAAAGCAGGCTCACTTGTAAAAATTACCACATTGCTTTCATCAGTACTGTCTTCATTCATCTGGATTATAAAATGTAATGACATTTCCCACACATCAGCTGTGCAGGGAAATACATATATTTCAGGCAGCCCCTCTATACAGTCTTAGATTATATTTTCCATTAAATGTTATGCAATTTCATTACTACCAATGACTTTCATCCTTTAATTATTTTAGGAAAACCTTGGCTTCCCTGTCATACCACTTCCTTCTCCTGACCTTACCCCATTCTCCTTATAAAATGGGTAATTCTGAAGAGGCACTTGGGAAAGGCACATAGAGAGCAGACACCTGAGACAATCACATTATCATTCCCATGGCAAATTCCAAAGCCTCATCCAAAGACCATGCTTCCAAAAAGGCACCATAGCACACCCTGGTAAAGGTTTCCTTCACTGGAGTGAATCAAACAAACTTCCTCCAAACAAAGTAGCAATAACACATCTGTATAAAACGTGGAATTCCACTGTCACTTCCTCCGTATGATCATTTTAAAAAGAAAAAAATGAAAATCACTTAGAAGTTTGCTCTAGCAATGTTTAATGAGCAAATGCTTCCACTAAACAGTGAAGCTCACAGATCTGTGACAAGTCTTTATCAGAAAAGAAAGCTGCTTTCCTATTCTTGGATTTGTACTCCACGTGAAAATATTGAGCTAACAGACAATTCTTTCTCTGAAGAAGTCTTGTGGAAATTACAATTACATTAAGAGGAAAAGGGCACTGAGACTGCATTAATCAGGGCTTGCATTTGAGGTCACGGTGGGACTGTCCTTCACCAGCAAAGCCCAGCAAAGGGTCCTAATTCATAATGAAGCAGCGTTACCCTGGCATGTCCCTGACAAGAAAGGCATCGTTTTTCAAAAATCAGTGCTCTGGTGACCAAGGTGCTCCTGTCTTCGGAGTGAAGAAATGGAAAGTGCCATCAGAGCTCAAGTGACTGCTCAGTTTCCTGACACCAACAGCCATTTTCACTACCAGATGCTAACTATCCTCCCCAGGTAGCAAAAGAGGTATGCTGAAAACTCAGGAGTTTCTTACCATTGTGATACAATCTTCCCTCCCCGCGGAGTTCCGGCAGCCAGGAGCTGTCGTTGGCGCGCAGCTTCCCAAAGCCACTGGAGCCTTGGAGGCAGAGAATGTTTCATGTGGAGCAAATGTCTCACCACCAGTTATATTTCAGTCCCTCAATTGCTGGCCTCAATACTTTGGAAATCAGCCAAGCCAAGCGCAAAGAGAAAGAGTTGCAGCAACGTACCATCTCAGAATTTCTCCTACAACCGTGTTTTTAAAACACAGGCTCCTCATTTAGCATTTTAACAAATAACCAAAGACTGCTACATTCAGTTACAATTCTCTCTTTGAAACTGAGATGAGTTTTGCTGCTTGTGGAGTGACATTACAGGGAGAGCTGGGGATGAGGGCACTGTGCTGAATTCCATACCTGCCAGAAGAGGATGCTATGCCTGCTAAAGAAGAAGAAACTCCTGTTGAGACAGAGAGTGCAAAGCTACCCATGTTTGTGGAGTGCCCTGAGGAAGAAACACAGGACATAACTCAAGACCACATCACATGGTACATTGTCATTGCTGTTGTCAGTTGCTGTCAAGTCAATTCAACTCACAGCAACTCTATAGAATAGAGTAGAACTACTCCATTGGGTTTCCAAGGCCGGAATCTAGACAGTAGACTGACTGCTCATCTTTCTCTCTCAGGGTGGCTGGTGAGTTCAAACTGCCAGTCTTTTCATTAGCAGCCGAGTACTTAACCACTGCACCACCAGGATTCCTTAGTATGTTGCAATCTGGCCGATTCCAATTCATACTGACCCTAGGCATAACACAATGAAACACTGCCTGATTCTGCACCATCCTCATAATCCTTGTGGTTTGAGCCCATGTTGCAGCCACTGTCTTAATCTGTTTCATTGAAGGATCCTTCTCTTTTTCATTGATGCTCTGCTTTACCAAGCATCATGGTCTTCTCCAGGACCTGGTCCCTCTTGATAACATGTGCTGAGTATGTGAAAACCAAGTCTCCTCACTCCTAAGGAGCATTCTGGCTGTTCTTTTCCCAACACAGATGTGTTTGCTCTTCTGGTAGTCCATATTCTTCATAACATACTCAATATTCACGGTAACTTAAAGGCATCAACTCTTAGGTCTTCCTCATTTATTGTCAAGCTTTCACCTGCTTGTATGAGGCATATGAGGCAACTGAGAATCCCATGGTGTTATGAACTGAATACACCAGCTTGGCTGGCCATGATTCCCAGTATTGTGTGGTTGTGATCTGATGTCATTAGCCCAATTTTGTGATGTACAGTAAATCCTTAGCTTTTTATTTTATGCATCATGATTAAGGTATATTAAAGACAATTAGGTTATGTTTGTTATATCAATGACCAGGATTAGGGTGGGATGCAACATCCTTACTCAGGTCAGAACCCATATCAAATAGATGCAAGGGGAGGCCAGCACCACCCTTTATCATACAAGAAGTAAAAACAGAGAGAGGTAAGCAGAGGTTGAGGGACCTAAGGCCAAGAAAGAAGACCTTGGAGCGAAGCACTTTGGATCTGGGATCCCAGTACTGAGAACTTCCTACACCCAGGAGAAGGTTGATGCCCAGGTACATGTAGATCTCCATGGACCATTAGGATCACAGATGCTGAAAGGAGACAAAAACCTTCATCCAAAGGGGAAATGGGGGAAAAACCAGCAATGAAGCTCTGAGCTAAGTCCGACCACATTCACTATAGACTCCTGTCAACCTGCATTGCGACCTGGTTGGCCAGCAGTATAGCAAGACCTGGGGACTCCTGAGCCCATGGACAGAGACATAATCACAGAGGACTAGAGTGGAAAGTGAAGTATCCAGCTGATAAGAAGTGAGGGGAAATACATAAGAATGCCCATACTTGCAGATAGTACCCATTTGACCTAGCTTCAATGGCTGGATGAACAGAACTCGACTA
>NW_006408679.1:1727272-1749890 GCF_000296735.1 Chrysochloris asiatica | reverse complement strand
GCAGCTGAGGACTCTAAGATTCATGGGAAGAAAGGGACAAAGAGCTGGTGGCCAGGAAGCATGCTTGCAGAATGTGCCCTTTGGTGGTTTAAATTATTATATATGCCTGAGTGTTGTTTTTTTTTAAAAAAGCTAAAATGAATACAGAGAAAAACTATTAACTGATGGTACATGTTGCTATTGTTGTTAAGTGCTGTCGAGTCGGTTCCCACCCGTAGTGACCCTGTATAGGGTTTCCGAGGAGCTATGGAGGAGACTATAATCATTGTAATGAAACGAAGTTTATGATTTGTTGAATGTAAAACTGATGATCTGCTCTGTAAACTTGCACTCAATTCACAACAAAAACTGAAAAAAAAAACAAACCTTCCTGCAGAGCCAATAGAGACAGAAAGCCTTTCCCTGGAGCCAGTGATCGGAATACAGACTTCTAGTATTCTGAGTAAAAAGTGTGAGAGGATACATTTATTTGTAAAAGGCATCTACTTGTGGTATTTCTGTTATAGAAGCACTGGAGTCCTGGTGTGGCACCATGGGTTAATGCACTGGACTACAAAGTCGGTTTGAACTGCAAAGTTGGCAGTTCAAGCTCACCAGCTGCTTCTTGAAAATGCTATGCAAGGTTGCTTTGGGTGGGAACCTACTCAAGAGCACTTTACAACAGCAACAACAGGCACTGGATAACTAATGCATATAGCCTGGGCCAGGTGGACTTTAGTCCTCAAAGTGACTTCTTTGCTTTTTAACATATAACGAGGTCTTTTGCAACACATTTTTTCAAGGCAATAAATAATAATACATTGTTTGATTTTTTTACTGTTTCCATGGACATTCAAGTAAAATGAAATCCTTGACAACTTCAATCTTTTCTCTATTACGATGTTTCTTATTGATCCAGCTGTGACATTTTATGTTTTCTTTATGCTAAGGTGTAGTCCATAGTGCAGGCTATAGGTTTTGATATTCATCAGTAAGTGTTTCAAGTCCTCTTTACTTTCAGCAAGAAAAGACCCTGTTTTCTAAGATCCTTTAAATCAAGCACATACAATTTAAATTAACTTGTATGTTAATATGTTCTACTACAAGGTCGGTTTGAACCGCAAGATCAGTGGTTCAAGCTCACCAGGTGCTCTGCTGAAACCCTATACAGGGTCACTGTGAGTCAGAATCAACTCGAGGACACTTAACAACAACATTCAAGAGCTTTGATTTTCTTTTTTTTTTTTTAACTACTTTCATTGCTTAAAAATTATATCTCAAGCTGATTAAATCACATAACTAGCAAACAGAATCTCAACCAAAGCTCAAGCTAGGTCTCTTCAAAATTTTTACCTAACCAAAAATACCCATAACCTAACAATTGTTTACCCATCTGTCCTTCCCCACTTAGTTATAAATTTCAGTAAGGGAGTTAGCATGTTTGTTTTGATTACTTCTAGAGCCCTAAACGTACCTATTTCATGACAGGATATTTATTGACTGAATTGATTAATTAGTTTTCCTGAACTGTTTAATATGTTGATTATTGTTGCTATTAGTTGTTGCCTACTCTATTTAGTGTTTCTGAGGCTGTAAATCTTTGCTGGAGCAGAAAGCTTCATCTTTCTCCCATGGTGAGCTTGAACTGTCGACTTTCTGATTTGCAGCCCAGTGTTTATTTATTCAGAGCTACTGTACTCACGTGGCACTGTGGGTGGATACGCTGGATAGCAAGCCAGTTTGAAGTGCAAGGTCGGTGGTTCAAGCTCACCAGCCACTCCTTGGAAACCCTAAACAGGGTTGCTATGGGTTGGAACCGACTTGACGGCACTTAACAACAACAACAACAACTGTACTCCTAAAAATGTTGGACCCATAGCGACCCTGTGTAGAGTCCCACAAATTGGTAAAATGCCCTTTTTTTTAAATCCTTAAACATTGTAGGTTTACTTTTGGTTCTTTTCGTGATGGTTTTTCTTCTTAACCAAAAGAAAAAGGTTCACATCTCCTAACACGCTTTAGCCTAAAAAGGAACAAAAGAATTCCAGCAGAGATAAAAACTTATTCTAGAGCAAATTCAATCCAAGAAATAAAATTCAGGTCGATGGCAAAAGAGCTCTGATTTCTTAAGTGAAGCAATGGCATTTATCAGGTTTGATATAATCAAAAAGTAACTATGAATCATCAGTGTTGTTACTGTTAAGTGCCTACGAATCAGTTCCAACCCACAACAACCATGTATAGGGCTTCTGAACCACCCGACTTTGCTGTTCAAACTGACTTTACAATCCAGCACATTAACCCACAGCGCCACAAAAATCTCCTCACATTTTCACTCTTTCTAGGGAGAGTGGCACTGTAGGCTAATGTGCTGGACTGAGAAGTCAGTTTGAACTGCAAGGTCGGCAGTTCAAGCTCACCAGCTGATTTTCAGAAACCCTATACAGGGTCATTATGGGTTGGAGCCGACTCACAGCACTTAACAACAAGGGAGAACAGAAAGGAGGCCGGGTGGGGCAACAGTTAAGTGCTGGCCTGTTAACTTAAAGTTTTGCATTTCTAACCCACCAGATCTTGGTGGGAGAAAGACCTCAGGATCTGCTTCCACAGAGATTAAAGCTTAGAAAACCCTAGGAGGCAGTATTACACGGAGTTACTGTGAGTCAAAATTAATTTGATGGCACCTAACAACAGAGAAAACAGAGAAGATATTGTTTTTGTTAAGTACCATTGAGTCCGTTCCAATTCATAGCGACCCTATCTATGTATAGAAGAATGAAACATTGCCCAGTTCTGCACAATATTTGTTAAGCTTGAGCTCACTGCTGCTGCCACTGTGCCAATCCATCTTATTGAGGGTTCTTCCTCTTTTTCGCTGGCCTTCTGCTTTACAAAGCATGATGTCCTTCTCCAGGGACTGGTACCTCCTGCTAATATGTCTGAAGTATGAGAGACAAAGTCTGGCCATTCTGGCTTCTAATGAGCACTCTGGCTGTACTTCCTCCAACACAGATTTGTTTTTATTTTTAATTTTTTGGCGGTCCATGGTACTTTAATATTCTTCTCCAAAACCATAACTCAAATCCATCAATTATTTTACTGTTTTTCTAATTCACTGTCCAACATTTATAAGAAGCTATTGAAAATACCATGGCTTGGGTCAGGCTCACCTTAGTCCTCGAACAGACAGACACCTTTGCTCTTGAACACTTTAACGAGGTCTTGTGTAGCAGATTTGCCTAATGCATATGTCGTTTGATTTCTTGACTGCTGCTTCCATGAGTGTTGATAGGGGATCTAAGCAAAAGGAGACAGGATAGGAAATTCAAGTACCCAGCTGAGACCATAGAGGTCACTTCAGTGGTGAGATTAGAACAATGTTTGCACAAATTAAGGTCTAGATAAATACTTATTGAGTTCACATGACCCTACTGTAGTTATGTTACCTGCTGTATTTTTCATCTCTGGTTTCCTTCCATTGTTTTTTTTTTCCTTTAGCTACTGTGGTGGTGATGGTTATGTGCCCTGGAGTTGGTTCCAACTCACAGTGACCCTGTATAGGGTTTCTGAGCTGTAAGTCTTTATAGGAGCAAAAAGCCTTGGCTTTCTTCCGCAGAACAGATGGTAGTTTCAAACTGTTGACCTTGAGGTTAGCAGATTGACTTATAACCACTAACCACTACATTACCAGAGTTCCTTTTAGCTACTGTAAGAGAGTACGAGTGCTATGTTTGTGGAGTTGGTGGTGGCTATGTTCTTCAGAGTCGGTTCCAACTCACAGTGACCCTGTACAGGTTTCTGAGGGTTTAAATATTAGTGGGAGCAGGAAGCCGCATCATTCTCCAGAGGAACCACTGGTAGTTTGGAACTACTGACCGTGAGATTAGCAGCCGGACTCATAACCAGAGCTCCTTACAAACTAAAGAGGATGAGCAAAAGCACTTACTATCATGGACTGTCACCTGCCTAATAGATTTGACTTTGCCAAAAGGGTAATATAAATTTATGTCCTATATTGTACAGGGTCACTATGAGTCGCAACCGACTCCATGGCACATAACAACAACAACAACAACATGCCCACATAGCTGAACATCTGGTTAGTTTTGAGATAACCTTTAACACTGCAGCTGTGTTAACTCTGATCTCAGTGGCTTTGGAAATCCAGAGCTCTTAGGTACTACTTTGCACTCTGTGCCAATAAAAATTAGATCACTAAGTCATAACTCTATCACTGGTCTATCGGGTTGTCATATTGCTGTGTCTTGTGTGGTCCTGGGATGCTGGAAGCTACGCCAACACATTTGAAATACCAGGAGGGTCACCCATGGAGGGCAGGTTTCAGAGAAGCTTCCATTCTAAAATGGACTAGGAAGAAATTAGCCAATGAAAATCTTATGGATCACAACAGAACACTGTCTGCGTGATCTCAAGCATGCCAACAATCCAGGAGATGGTGCAGGACCAGACAATGCTTCATCCCGTTACACACAGGCTCACTATGAGTTGGTAGCTATCAACAACAAGGGCTCTTAGGTCCATTAACGGTTTCTCTCCCACCACAGCCTGCAGCGCCCTATGCTTTAACTAAAAACGACTCTACAGTTCCCGCCCATCACTACACTTGTACACCTCTCTAGACCTTTGCACACATGTACTGTCTACTAGGAATGACCCTGTGTTGCTATCACCCCTCAAACCCCAGAGCCTCTATAAACTGTGATCCTCCAGGAAGGATGAATGGCAAACAGAAACCGAAAATGCTTTAAATGTCAGTGTGCACCCTCCCTGCTTCTGTATCCAAGCCCAGCATAACATTAAATAGATTGAGAATCTGCACTTTGTCTGCAATAAAAATGCTCTGACAGTATATTGGCATATTTTCCTTACACAAATGGACCATTTCTCAAATAAATCAACACTTAGCAGAAACAAGGAATAGAAAGAATTTTCAAATATTTGCCTGTTGACTGAATCAGAATTCTATTTAGGTTAAAAACTATTTGGATGCTTGTTTTCATCAACATTTTTGGACTTCTTAGATTGATTTTTTCAGTGTACATAGACTCACAGCTGCCTCACGGTGTGTTTCACCCGTCCCCAGACACCATCAGCAACAGTTAGAAAGTTCTGCAGCATGAAAAGTGGAGAAAATTTAGAAATTTTCTATAAGAATATTTCATCTTTTTAATGAAAAATTGTGGACATACACAAGACCAGGTCCTTTCCTCTGTGCTCCCCGACCCCCATGCTCCCCTATGGCCCCTAGCAGTCGGCACACCCATGTACAAAGGTAGAAAGTCTGAGGTCCAGGAAGTGAAAGAGAAATCCTTTCACAATGGTTGCAAGTAACACCAATTTCTATTCAGTGCTTCCTTATAGAACAAATCCCTTTTATTTTTCATTGAAACATTGATTCCATGTTTTAAAAAATACTTAAAATGTATTAAACAACCTAAAGGAGACACTGCTATTATCTTCAGAGAGTGTTCATGGTTTACCTACTGGATCTTTTACAATGCTGGTCTTGAATTCAGCATAATTCAGGGCTCCCTTGTGGGCAAGAACCCAGAGAAAAAGAAGAGTTATTGTTCTTGTCAGTTACCATCAAGTCAGCTCCAACTCATGACAACCTTGTGCACAACAGAACAAGTGTTGACTGGTATTGTGCCATCTTCACAATCACTGCTGTGCTTCATCCATCATTGCAACCACTGAGTATTTGGAGTACCTTCATGGTCCAACCTAGGAGGCTCAGCTTCCAGTACTTTATCAGCAATACTCTGTTGTGACCCTAGGGCTTTTTTCATTGGCTAATTTTCAGAAGCACAGCATGTTCAATAGAGCAATATGCTGTCCAGCCCCAAGTCATTCTCACAATCACTGGCTCTCAATCTGCCAAATATGATGCCGTCCTCCATAGATCGATCCCTCCTTGCTTCCAAAGCAAGGCAGTCAGACAATGTTCTTTTGTAATCCATAAGAATTTTATTGGCTTATTTTTGAAAGTAGATCTCCAGGCCTTAGTCTGGGAGCTCCACTGAAACCTGTCCAACAGGATGATTGTTGGTATTTGAAATACTGGTGGCATACTTTCCAAATCATAGCAACACACAAGCCACCAAAGTACAACAAACTTACAGATGGTGGTGGAAAGGAATAGTAGACCACAGCAACAGAATTACACCCTATTCACTGCCAACACTTCTCCTCTTGAGAGAGATAACTGTTGAGAACTGTTTATTTCTCCCTGTTTCTCTCATTGCTAGTTTTGTTTTGTTTTTTAAGGTTTTTATTGTGGTTTGAGTGAAAGTTTACAGGGCAGATCATCAGTTTTACATTCAACAAATCACACACCTTGTTTCATTACAATAATTATAATCCCCTCCATGTACTGTCAGTTAACAGTATTTCTCTCTATTCACCTTAGCTTAAGAAAAACACAAAACAACAAACAAACAGAACACTCAGGCATATATAATAATTTACACCTCCAAAGGGCACATTCTGCAAGTCTACCTCCTGGCCACCAGTTCTTAGTCCCTCTCTTCCGTGATTCTAAAGTCCTCAGGCACTCCCCCTCTCCATGTCCCCATCTCTGCCTCTGTCTCTGGTGTCCCTGCTTCTCTGGATAAGGTCCCACATTCTGCTTGTGTTCTTCTCCCTTGATGGTCCTAGGGTGCTCTGTTCCTCTACTGTAAGATTAACCACTCCCCTTTTTTTGTTACAAAACTTCTACCTTTACAATTGTGACAGTCGCGATTAGTCATGATAGCAATTATTCACTATTGAATTTTACGAATCTTATCCCCATCTCTTTTCACCAGACCCATCTAGACAAGATGACAGCTATTCATTGGGGACTCTTTCTTTCCCCACACACTCTTAAACTATACTCCCTCTTGAAACCTTGCAAGCCAGTCGCTTTGTGCCTTTATCACCCCTTCATTTTAAGTAGCTAATGTCTAAGTTGCTCGTCCCTATCTATTTGGTGTACAGAGGGGATAGCATTGATACTTGATATGAAGACTCCTTCCCTCTCTGTTGGTATTTAGTTAATACTTCCCTGAATAAGGATATCTGGTAGCATAGTGGTTACGAATCTGGCTGAGATCTGCAAGGTCAGCAGTTCTATACTACTATCTGTTCTGCAGGAGAAAGATGAAGTTTTCTGCTCCCGTAAAGATCTACAGCCTCAGAAACCCTGTACTGGATTGTTGCTATGAGTCAGAATCCACTCCACAGCACATAACCACCACCACCTCCACCTCCCTGAATATAGGTCAGGTTCATCAAATTGTAGTAATTTATCCTTGTTTCCTTTATTTATTTATTTTTTTTTTTTGGTAATCTTCCTCTAGTCCAGTTCTGATTGTCGAGCCATCAAGGCTAGGTCAAATGGGTACTGTCTGCAAGTTTGGGTGTTCTTGTGCATCTCCCCTCACTTCATAACATCTGGATGCTTCACTCTCAGCTCTAGCCCTCTGTGGCTATGTCCTTGCCATGGGCTCGCCACACTTTGGACCAACCAGCCCTTCCTCTTCTCTCTCTCACCTCCAGGTCAACAGGAGTCAATGAACTGCAGTTGAACTCAGCCCATTTCTTCATTGCTGCCTTTCTTCCTCTTCCACTCACCAGTAGATCAATGTGGTCGCCAGCAAAGTTACATGCCTGCTCGTGTTTCCTTTGAGTTTCAGTCTTAGAGGAGAGTTTGTCCTGAAGGAATTTGATTGCTTGCCTTGATGTCTTCCTGGAGAACAGCTTGCTTAATCTTGTAGTAGTAGCCAGTCATGCTAACATTTTTGTTTTGGATTTTTCCTTGTGATCTTTCTTTGAAGATGTATCTTCTGTTGCTCTAACTGTTCCAGGCTGGTCTGCTTGTCCTAGCTAGTAGGAATGTACCACCTCAGAAGGTTCTAGATGGGAGTCAGGATTCCACCTAAGTTCTTATACTCTGCAAAGGATTTGCAAGAGGCCTATTTCACTGGGCAAGTTGTAGAACCCCTTTTAGGTATTCCAATCAGTTATAGGCTAAAGATGGGCTTACAAGTTTTCTGTAATCATGTTTCCCAACATTCCTTTCTATCCTACTCAAGTGTCTATTTTACAATAGTAGGCAAGGTAGACCAATATTCATAAGACAGTCAAGCATTTTAATATTATTTCCCTTCTTCAAAGTATGCCTAGATCCCTGTATCCCAGAGGCCTCTTGTTCCAAGGTTGAACATGCATCACTATTTATCTCTGTCCCACTTAATCCATGCAAACCTTTCTCAGTGTTCCTCTATCTATCTTGTTCTTCCGTCTCCTCTCCCTCTTGTATTGCCCTCCCCAATGCCCAAAGTAAACCACCCCACACACCAACCCCACTGTTGTGGTTACCTTATATTCCATTAACTCTTCCCTCCACTTAAGACAGTCTATTTTATCCTATATCTGCTGTGCTATGAGTTGGTACTGACTCAATGGCACCTAACAACAATTTTATCCTGTAATCTACCTGAGCTTCTCACCACCTGGATCTCTGTTCCTCTGTGTTTACCCTTTTTACCTTGTAATTGTTTTGAACATAGACTGACCTCCCAAATCTTCTGTTCTTATAATTTTATTCTGTTCTTAACTCTTCCATATGTCATTTGAGTTCAGGGTGATGCTGCTATGTATGTCATTCTCTGGTTGTTGTCTGTTCTTGTTGGTTCTCAATCCACAGAACTTCCTTTAGGATGTTTTCCATAGCAGGGTTGGCTTTGGCAAAATCCCTTAGCTTCTGTTTATCCTGGAATGTTTTGATTACACCTTCGTATTTGATTGACAGCTTTGCTTGGTAGAAGATTCTTGGTTGGCAGTTTTTTTCTTTCAGGGCTTTATATATGTCTCCCCATTGCCTTCTTTCCTGCATGGTTTCTGTTGAGAGATCCGCGCTTAATCTGATTTGCTTGCCTTTGTGTGTTACACTTCTCTTTTCCCTAGCTGCTTTCAGGATTCTGTCCTTATCTTTGATTTTGGAGAGCTTATTATATGTCTTGGTGATTGCCTTTTAGGGTCTATCCTTCCTGGGGTTCGTTGAGCTTTTTGAATGCTTATCTTTTCACTTTTCAGGATGTTAAGGAAGTTTTCTTCCAGAAGCTCTTCAACTATCACCTCTGTGGACTTGTGGGATTCTTCCTGTTCTGGAATGCCAATAATTCTTAAGTTATTCCTCTTCATATTGTCCAACATGAATCTTAGGCCTTCTTCAGATTTTTTTAATCCTTTTTTTGTGCTTGCTCTTCTATCTCAGTAGTGTTGAGATATTTATCTTCTATCTCACTAGTTCTGGCTTCTATTGCTTCAATTGTACTCCTTTGCCCTTTCAGTGCATTGTCCATTTCTATTATTAATCATTTGGACCTCTTTCTGTAGGTTTTGAATTGTTCCCAATGCAGTATCTATCTTATTTGATTGTTCCTTTAGTGCTTTCCTGACTTCTTCCTTATTTTTCTCAACTCCATTGTATAGTGTTTTGATACATTTTACAATCATTTTTCTGGATTCCTTCTCCGGCATTTCCAAAGCCTGCCCATCTTCCCATATGAAGTGTAGGTCTACTTCCAGCTCATTTGCCTCAGTCACTTTGTCTCGTTTCTGGACATGTGCTGATATGGTCATCTGTTTCTGGTTTTGGGGTATATTCGGGAGTTATCTGTGGCCTTTATACATAGATGGGTATGTTTTTTGGTATTTTTTATGCTTTCTGATTGCCTCCAGGTTATTTCAAGATGCCACTGTTGGTTGTTTTAACGTATCTCAGGATTTAATTTTTGGCCTATTTCCTTTTTAGTCTGCCTGTCCAACTCTACAATCCCCAGTCAGGCATTTTTCCTAGAGATAATCCGTTCAGGGTCGGCTGTGTCCTTTTGCCCTGCTGTTTGGTTTTAAGTGAAAACTGTAACTTTATATTTTGAGGAAATCTGTGTGCATGCGTAGTAGAACCCTCCAGGGGTGGGGGGTGGGGTATCCACTCACTCAGGCATCCCCTCTAGTCACCAGAATGGAGGTGCACAGACAGCAAGAGACCAATGAACAGATACAAAAAAATGAATGTCCACACCTTTATCTCCATGGTTCTGTCAGGTGTCCGTGGCTGCTATGATCCTTCCCCTACTTGGTCTCTTCCAAGATGGTGGCTCCTGGAGCAGCTGAGTGTCTTGAAATAGAAAGCAATGGATATCTTGCTTCTGCTACAAATTCCCCTAGCTGTAAACTTTCCAACCTTCTAAATATTCCTTTATATGTGGTTCAGAGTTCTGGCATCATCACCTGCGCCTGCTTGGTCTGGTATTCTGTGTTGTTGCTGACAGAGCTCCTCACTGCTCTCTACTCCATGTGTCATTTTGTTTGTTCCCTTCATTGCTTGTTTTAACACTATATTCCTTCCTCAACTTTCAAAATCTGTCATTTGGATATACTTAATCTTATCCACCACAACCCAGTCCACAGTTGCAGTCAATTCAGGTGGCATGAGTATGTGAGTTTAACATGGACACTTCATGCTCACAGCAGTGATCACAGACTCCCCTTAGAATGAATTTCCTAGGCAGGATGGTGCTTCCAAATCTAATTTCAAGAAAACCTACTCAGTCTGAGAATCATAGATCATGTAAGGATCTTTTCAATGTCTAATAATGGTTCAAAGATTTCTGTTGCAATAGATTCAAATTGATGCTTGTTGTTGTTGTTGTTATACGCCATGGAATCGGTTCCAACTCATAGCAACTCTGTACAGGGTTTCCGAGACTGTAAATCTTTACGGGAGCAGAAAGCCTCATCTTTCTCCTGCGGAACAGCTGGTAGTTTCTAACTGCTGACCCTGCGGTTCACAGCCGGATTCATAACCACTACGCTACCAGAGATGTTGGCAGCAAAAAAATAACCTATCCCTTCCAAAACCCACCCCAAGATTGCCAAGCATTTATATTATGAAATGTCACACAGGAGAAAATACATTTCGGTTGTAACATATTAACATTATTTTTAGTGTGGTATGAGAACAAAATCACAGAAGAAGATCATTTTAAACTATGTAATGTAGCTACAATAGGAAGGAGATTGGATAGATAGTAAATGTGAATGGCCTTGGGCAGGGAAGCAGCAATCATATATCCTTTACAAAGAAGCATGGGTAGCTCTCCTAGACAATACTCAGTGGCAACCAGAACTGGCTGAAGGCCCCAAATCTTTGCAGACCATCTCAGTTTATCTCCTTCAAGTTCTATCTCTGGGGTCTTCTCTTAATTTCCACTGTCATGGATTATGTTCCTGTTCTTCTTTATCACCACAGGAGGGCGCTGTGGCACAATAAGGGCACAGTTCACTTTTCTGCAAGTAATAACAAAATGACTTTCATTATCACATACAAATACTGCTTTACCCATTCATGCTTCCAACTACAAACGCTCAAAATAAACCTCACAAGTTGTCCTCCAACTGAAACTGCTTGTATTTTTCACATTCATTATGTTTTCTTCTCTTTCATCTACTTTATATCAGACTGTATAAATCATTTGAAATATTTTGTTTAGATGAGGACAATCCAGATGCACATCCTAAGCATTAAAATAAGGGTTTTTTAAACTAATGACTTTAATCACATGGAATTTATTGGGTTGACTTATACATGGGTTACAGGCAATCTGTAATTATCTTCCATTCACCAATTCTTTTGTCATGAACGAATGCCACAAATAGGATGCTTCTGCCGAGACTTATTGCTGAAGAAGCTTTAGCGATGAGCAATCAGCTTAACAAAGTGAGTTCTCCTTATTAACCTTTGGCCAGATCCACATCTGTAGCCATTCCTGTTGCAGCTCTGAAACACTCTCTACAAGCTGCAGATAAGTTGAGTTTTAATTTGCCTCTGAAGAATTCAGCACAAGCCTATTGAGAAAAGTGATTATCCCTCAAATTGCAGGCAATGAGGTAGGCACTGACGTGGGGTCCCAAGAGGCATCAATGAGACTGTAGCAATGTTCCCTGAGGAGAGGTCTATGCCTGAATCAATACAGGAGCTCACTTTGTACAAGTCTACCAAGTTGTTAGAATGTCAGAAAGTCAACTTTAGCTGTAGCCAGGAGGGAGAAAAGGTCCAACAGTCCACAGGAGGATGCCAATGATGGTCCTAAGCTTCAGTCATGTGACGCTCCACCCTCTGCAGGCCTGTGTGTGAGGCCATTTGTGATGCGGGGTGAAATGGGTGGGGAAATAGGGGAGGGGCAGCTCTTCCCATGCTACCATCCTTCAGAGAAGAAACTGTATGAAGGAGTCTTGGTGTGGTGCTGTAGGATAAGTTCTGGACTGCGAACCACAAGGTTGATGGCTCAAACCTGCCAGCCGCTCCTCGGAAACCCTATACAGGGTTGCTCTGAGTTAGAACCAACTCAACGGCACTTAACAACAACCACATAAGGAAAGAATACTTGTTGAGGTAGGAGATTGGGGCATATTTTATTTAACAACAGGTTAACTTGATTTGTAAATTTTAAATTGTTAGTTAGCCATTGTCGAGTTGTCTCAAACTCATGTACAACAGAACGAAATGCTGCCCGACCATGCATCATTCTCACAATCACTGGCATGTTCAAGTTCATCATTGTGGCTACTGTGCCAATCCATCTCACCCAGGGTCTCCTCATTCTCATTGGTCCTCCTCTATTTTGCCAAAGATGATGATGATGACCTGATCCCTTCTGATAACGTGGTCAAAGCAAGAAACTCAGACAATGTTCTTCTGTAATTCATAAGATTTTCATATTGGTACAGTGCTGTAGGATAAGCACTTGGCTGCAAGGTTGGTTTGAACCACAAGTTTGGTGGTTCAAACTCACCAGATGCTACTCAGAAATTTTATACAAGGTCGCTATGAGTTGGAACGAACTTGTTAGCACTTAACAACATCACAGTCCTAGTGTGGCACAGTAGGATATGCACTAGACTGAAAGGTCAGTTTGAACTGCAAGGCTAGGTGTTCATACTCATCAGCTGCTCCTCAGAAACCCTATACAGGGCACTATGAGTAAGAGCTGAATTGACAGCACTTAACAACAACAACCATTTTTGGAAGTACATCCTTTCTAGTCTCTCTTAGTCTGAAAGCTCAACTGAAACCACCATGAGTGATCATGCTTGTATTTGAGATGCCAGTGGCATAGCTTCTAGTATCAAAGCAATTTTATAGATTTAAGATAGTAAGATATATGGGGTTGTTGTGGTGATGAAGTGCCACCAAGTCAATTCTGGCTCATAATGACCCTGTATAGTGTTTCCGAGGAGCATCTGGTGGGTTTGAACCACCAAACGTGTGGTTAACAGTCCAGTCCTGATGCTACAGCACCACATCAGGAGTCCATGGTGTTGTAAGTCCCCATATAAAATTTTGCTCTAGGCCCCACCAATGTTGGGATGGATTTCTCTCCTTATTCTATTTGCAATGAAAGGTGAACACAGTTTGATTCATTTCAGTAACTCTTAGTTGGTCTTTTGTGGATGAGAATTGTGCTGAGACAGGATGTAAGGCTTGATAGCACTTAATTTAAGTTTCGACTAATAAAATTAAATGAAACTAACAATTCCATTTCTTAGTCACTAGCCACATTTCAAGTGTTCAGTAGTCCCATGTGGCTAGTGATTATTGTATTGGAAAGTGTATATATATAAATATCCATAGTTGCAGAAAGTTCTATTGAAAAGTGCTGTGCTAGGTGAGGCAAAGCAGAGAAATTACAAACTAGGAAAAATGGAAACATCTGCAGACTGAGCATATAAGTCGGTCAGTAAAATAGCATATTTGGAACTACAGTTTTGAGTGACTGGGGCTATGGGTCCAATGTTAAGACAGTATAATTAGTTTTGTGATGGTTTATATCAGAGATTATAAATTGGCTACCTGCAGCATGAGTGATACCTAGGTGGAGCAAACAGTTAAGCACCTGGCTGTTAACTGAAAGCTTGGAGGCTCAAATGCACCTAGAGATGTTTCAGAAGAAGATCCCAGCCATGAAAATGCTAAAAAGCACAGTTGTACTTAACACACATGGGGTCACCATGAGCTGGCATCCACTTGATGACAACTGGTGGAAAACTTAACTTCTGCCATGTTGTAAACATGGCTCAATTCATTTCCAAAATTCCCAAACTGGCAGACCATTTTAAAGTCCAGATTTCTGACTTCTCTTTAAAAATCTGGGCTTTTGGTACACAGACCAAGGAAATATCCTTTAGAGGTGTGAGTGCTCTTCAGTTGGACAAAATCCTTACCAACCACTGCATCCACAGATATTTATCTAATTCTTGCTGAATGTGTGTCTGAATTAGAAACAAAAACATCTCTAGCTTAGCAGAAAGGGTAATAAAACACCACAAAAGGAATCTAGGTCACTCTTTCATATATATATATTTCATAGATTCTATATGTTTATCTAAATAGTACTCTGATCCATAAATATAGGACTAATAAATCATAAAGGAGCAAAGTGATCTAGACTTTCAAAGTTGATGGGGGGCAAGAAGGGGGAGACAGCAACATTATATCTTCTTCCCTTATTTGCTCACCCTGCTCTTTATGTACATATGCACCATAAACACACACACAAATACACACATGTAAATATCAGTGTCTCTCAGAGGTGGTGAGGCTGTACAATGATCTAGTTATGCAATTCTTTTTCTTTTTTTTTTATGTTTTTATTGTGGATTGAGTGAAAAGTTTACAGGGCAGCTCATCAGTTTTTCATTCAAGAAATCATCATCACAATGATTATAATCCTTAACATGTACCATCAGATAACAGTATTTCTCTCTATTCACTTTAGCTCTCTCTCTTTTTTTAAAACACTCAGACATACATAATAATTTACCCCACCAAAGGGCACATTCTGCAAGCCTGCTTCCTGGCTTCCAGCTCTCAGTCCCTCTCTTCCCATGAATCTAGAGTCCTCAACTGCTGTTCCCTCTCTCTCCATGACCCTATCTCGTCTCCATCTCTGGTTAGTTATGCATTTCTATTCAATAAGATTTTAAATTATGTTTAGAAGACGAATGCAAAAACATTCCAATCATACTTAAGTGTCTTCATTCGAATATCTAGTCTTATGTTCATGAATTGTACTCATTTAAATTTTAGCTCCATTGGATCAGGGACTTTATACATCCTGTCAATACCAACATCTAGCAGGTACTGAGTTTTCAATAAATATTTGTTACATAGAGTAAGAGAACATTCACAGGAAATTAGAATGTTTCTTTGGAAATGTTAAGCCTCTGCCTTACTCCGCTTGATATCACCTGACATAATGATATTTATATTAATTTATTCAACCAACAGCATAGACTCTGCCGGAGCTGGATTATAGCATGCGGCAGTTGAATCTCTAAATCATAGGTCATATATTTAGAAAGGGAATTGCAATTGTGAAAATAATCTGATTTTGAACACTAACTTGCCTTTTTAAACAGGCTGTATACACACAAACCAGCACTGTAACGGGCACACTAATATCTGTGTCAACTTTCTCCTCATTTCTTTGCTGTAACAGAAACCTGGTTCTCCTTTGGGGCAACAGCTAACCCTGCATCCTTCTCAATAGAAGGCTAAGGTTTCTCTTTACCCGTGTACCAGTGAGTGAGGAACCGGGGTAGATTCCTCCCTAGTCCTTCCTTATTGTCACTTTGGGATCATGCATTCTGTTTCCCTTCTCTCACAAAAGCCTCAGCTTTGGGTTTCATGTCATCAGGCTACATCATGACATGCTCCTAAGTGTTCCTATTACCTACCAACCCCAAGTTAGCCTTCTTCTTTGCCCTGTCACTGTAGCTGTACCCAACAATACTTTCCAACAGAAAAGTCGATAATCCTCCCAATGGTTACTCATTTCCTTTCAATAACTTTATTCTAAATACCCTGGTGTGGTGCTGTAGGATAAATACTGGACTGCTAATCAAAAAGGTCAGTGGTTCAAACCTACCACCCACTCCTTGGAAACCCTACTCAGGGTTGCTATGAGTTAGAACTGACTCAAAAGCACTTAACAACAACACATTCTATTATCACTTGCTGCAAACTCTTTGTTATTGTTAAGTGCCATCGAGTCAGTTATGACCTATAGTGACCCTGTATAGGGTTTCCAAGGAGCAGCTGGTGAGTTTGAACCACCAACCTTGTAGAGTAAATGGCTTTGCAGTCTGGCACATTAACAGCATCACACTCTGCTGCAAATTCTTGATGCTCTTAATTTAATACATGCCACTCTTTAAGGATCTGGGAATTGATGGAATGCAAATGGAAATCAACAAACTGAGGCAGCACTGGAGGCACTTACTCATCTATGCCAAGAAAACTGGAAGACAGTTACCTGGCCAACTGATTGGAAGAGATCTATATTTGAGCTCATTCCAAAGAGAGGTAACCCAGTGGAATGCAGAAATTATTGGACTGCATCATTAATATCACAAGCAAGTAAAATTTTGCTCATGGTAATTAAAAAATGGCTGGCTGCAACATTACATTAATGGGGAACTGCCAGAGTTTCAAGCCGGATTCAGAAGAGGACTGGAACAAGGGATATCACTGCTGACATTAGATGGATCTTGGCTGAAAGTAGAGAATACCAGAAAGATGTTTACCTGTGCTTTATTGACTATGCAAAGGCTTTCAACTGTGTGGATCATGAGAAGCTACAGACCACATTGTAGAGAATGAGTATTCCGAAACACTGAATTGTGCTCAAGAGAAATTTATACATAGACCAAGAAGCAGTCTATGCACTATAATTAGTCTATGATCAGAACAAAGGGACACTGAATGATTTAAAATCAAGAAAAGTAGGCAACATGGTTGTATTCTTTTATTATACTTATTTGATCTGTATGTTGAAAAAATTATCTGAGAAGCTGTATTATATGAGGAAGAACATGGCACCAGGATTGGAGGTAGACACATTAACAACCTGCAAAATGCAGATGAAACACACTTGCTTGCTGAAAATGAAAAGGACTTAAAATACTTACTGATGAAGATCAAAGAACCAAACCTTTCAGTATGGCTTGCACCTCAACATAAAAAAAAAAACAACCCAAAATCCTCACCATTGGACCAATAAATAACATCAATAAATGGAGAAAAGATTGAAGTTGTCAAAGACTTCACTTTGCTTGGATCCACCATCAACACTCACGGAAGCAACAGTCAAGAAATCAAATGACGTATTGCATTAGGCAAATCTGCAGCAAAGACCCCTTTAAATTGTTCAAGAGCAAAGATGTCAGTTTGAGGACTAAAATGTGTCTGTCCCAAACCACGGTATTTTCAATAGCCTCATATGCATGTGAAAATTGGGCAGTGAATAAGGAAGACCATAGAAGAAGATGCATTTGAGTTATGATTTTAGAGGAAAATATTAAAAGTACTATGGACTGAGAGAAGAACAACCAAATCTGTGTTGGAAGAAGTGCAGCTAAATGCTCCTAGTAGCCAGGATGGCCAGACTTGGTCTCTCTTACTTTGGACATACTATCATGAGAGACCAGCGCCTAGAGAAGAACATCATGATAAAGCTGGGTAAAGCGGCGAGTCAGCAAAGAAAAAAAAAGGGGACAAACCCTAACAAAATGAATTGGCACAGTGGCAGTAGCAATGGGTGACTTTTAATTCTGGTGCCTTCTCGCACTGTCTTTCTTTGCCTTAATTATTTTGTGCTGACCTTCCACTTATTGTATAATGCCTTTCTCTAAAACTAAAACTGTTGTAGGATAAGCACTGGACTGCTAACCACAAGGTTGGTGGTTCAAACCCACCAGCCACTCCTTGGAAAAGGGTTGTTATGAAATGGAACTGACTCAATGGCACTAACAACAACAAACCTTCTAGTTAGTGATTTACCTTCCCTTAAGACTCCCATCCCTGGTAACTTCCAAAGAATGATTCTTTATGGGTATGAATCTTTTCTTGAGCTTTCACAGTTGTTGTTGTTGTTAAGTGCTGTCGAGTCAGCTCTGACCCATAGCGACCCTATAGGGTTTCCAAGGAGCTGCTGGTGAGCTTGAACTACCAAACTTGCAGTTCAAACTGGTTTGCAGTCTGGAGCATTAACCCTGAGCGCCACACCAGGACTCCACACAGTAGTGGGTCATAAAATATTTGTCTTTTTGCAATGGACTAATTTTACTCAGTATAATGTCATCTAAGTTCATTCCTATTATGAGGTGTTTGCAGATTCATCATTATTCTTCAACAGTGCATAGCATTTCATTATGTATATGTACCAAAGTTTGTTTATCCATTCATCCATTGATGGGCACATTTAGGTTGTTTCCATCTTTCTGCAAGTGTGAATAACAAAACAATGAAAATGGATGTACATATTTCTGTTTATTTTATGTCTCTTATTTCTCTATGATATACACCTAGTAGTGGGATTGTTGGATCATATCCACTGCAGGCTAAGTGTTGGACTGCGAACCACAAGATCAACAGTTCAACTCCCCTAGCAGCTTCTCAGGAGAAAGTGAGGCTTTCTGCTACAGTAAAGTTTTACAGTCTCAGAAACATACAAAGTTGCTATGATTTGGAACCAACTCAATGATGCCTGACAACAAAATGGTATTTCTCTTTCCATCTTTTTAAGTAGGCACCATACTGTTTTCCACAGTGGTTGTACCATTTTACAATCCTATCAGCAGTGTATGACAATTCCAGTCTTCCCATATTTCCCCAGCATTTGTTGTTTTCTGTTTTTGTTTTGTTTTTGAACAACTGTTGGGGTGAGATGATACCTCACTGTTTTGATTTGCATCCTGGTGTGGCACTGTAGGATAAACACTGTACTACAACGTTGGTTTGGACCATAAGGATGGTGGTTCAAACTCATCAGCCACTCCTTGGAAACCCTATAACAAGTTTGTTATGAGTTGGCACTGACTCAGTGACACTTAACAACAACAACAGACATTTTTAGTTGTATTTTCATTATCTTTTTTATTTCATTTTTAAATTCTTATATTATCTGTTGTTGCTGTTAAGTGCCGTCGAGTTGATCCCGACCCTCTGCAGGGTTTCCAAGGAGTGGCTGGTGAACTTGAACCACCGACCTTGTAGTTCAAACGGCTTTGCAGTCTGGCGCATTAACCCACAGCGCCATTGTTCTTAAATGGGGCAATAAAATTCCGTTCTATGTATTTGATTTTTTTTTCCCATTAACTTTCTGTTGTTGATTCCTAATTTTATAGCATTGTTATCTGAGATGCTTTGTACTATTTCTATTTGTTGGGGCTTGTTTTTAGACCTAACATATGGTCTATTCTGGAGAATGTTACATGTGCACTGGACAAGACTGTTTGTCGCTTCTTGATCAGGAAGAAGAGATCTCTGTCTGTTGTGTTCCTCCAATATATCCAGTGTTTGACACAGAGAAAGTGTTAAGTAATACTTACTGAATTGAATGGGTGATAAGGACATTCACCAAATTATCAACAGTAATTACCAGCGGGTAATTAAAAGTACCATTGACTGCCAGAACAACAAACAAATCTGTCTTGGTAGAAGTACAGCCAGAATGCTTGTTAGAAGCCAGGATGGCGGGACTTTGTCTTATATACTCTGGACATATTATCAGAAGGGACCAGTCCCCAGAGAAGGCCATCATGCTGGATAAAGTGGAGGGTCAGCGAAAAAGAGGAAGACCCCCATAATGAGAGGAATGGACACAGTGACAGTGGTAATGGAAGCATTATAACAATGATTGTGAGGATGGCATGGGACCAGGCAGTGTTTCGTTCTATTATGTATAGGGTTACTATAAGTCAGAACTGTCTGGATGGCACCTAACAACACTAAGAAATTTTTAAAGTCTAGGGATACAGTACAAAAGGAACATACTTTTTAACTAAAACATTGCATTTCTCTTAATAAAAAATTATGAAATATATATAGAATTACAATGCAGGAGAATGATGAGGCTTTCTGCTCCCATAGATTTATAGCCTCGGAAACCCTATGCAGGGTTGCTGTGAGTCGGAACCAACAGAACCAACAACAACAACATAGTTTTACAATATGCTAATAACGTTTGTCAACTTTGAATGATCTGTAGGTATTGATTATAATATTCTGTCTAATTTTTGTACTGTATGAATTTAAAAAAAAAAAAAAAGGCTTTTTATAACAGATTCCTTGCTCTTCCAAATAGAATAAAATTAGGCTTCTAGAATTCCTTTAACAATTCCTTTCCTGACCAAATAGAACCATTTGACAAATGCCCCATTCATCTATCACTGGAGAAAGGAACTAGCAGAGCTACACATTCAGAGTATGATCTTTCTTATTAACTTGAGCTTTTCAAACCTGATGACAGGGGCCAATCAATTTTTAAGAGAACACAAATGTCAAAGACATAGTCACTGAAGTTACCACTGGAACACACCAGGTGTGTGTGTATGGCTATCAGTGCTGGGGAACAATCCCCAAAGAAACATGGGTCTCAAAATATCCTCTTAGAAAGGCTAAATAAATATATTCACTGTATCTGTGGTTTAGGTTCTTGTGTTTAAGTTTGCAACTCCAAAGACAGTCCCTGTTCCCTAAAATCCCCCTTCCAAGAAATATCTTGATGTCACTAAATTCTATGATCTCCAGCCAAAATGAAAATGTATTTGTTTTGGAAAATAAAACTCAGTTTGCATACTCATTTCCTTTTCAAATATTTCAACAGAAAGATAAATTTTGCATTGCCAAGAATTATAAAATTAGAGAGGAAATGAAAATCTGTTATTTTCATAACAAGGGCCTTTAACTTAGCCAAAGTATTTTGAGTTCCAAAGTAATTCACAACCCAAATGGGAGAGGTTTTGTATTGGTTTGCTGATTTTAGGCATTTGTTGTGGCCTGTAACCTAACCAAGTGGTAACCACTTAACAATTTTTAAGCTGTGTTTGGAGCTACTGGATATATTTCAAATAATATATAATTATTTGAACACCTCCCAATATATTAATCATTTGTATGCCATATGCTCAGAATATGCTGACCACAAAAGTGAGTATCATTCTTACTTTTTCATTAGAAAACTAAGATAGTAAACAAAAGTGAACCATTTTTTTTTTGTTGTTTAATGATGTGGATTTGTTACTGACCCATAGAAACTCCAACAGAAGGAAACAGTGTCTGGTCATACACCATTTTGACACTGCTGCTTGGTTTGAGCTCATCGTTGCAGCCATGTTGTCCATCCATCTTCTGGAGTGTCTTTCTCTTTTTTGCTGACCCTCTACCAAACATAACGTCCTTCTCCAGGGGCTGGACCCTCCTGATAACATGTCCAAGGTATATGAGATGAATTCTCGCCATCCTCACTGCTAAGAAACATTCTGGCTCTATTTCTTTCAAAAGAATTTGTTTGGTCTTCAGACATTTCATAATGTATTCAATATTCTTGGACAACACCATCAATTTTTTACCAGATTTCCTTATCCACTGTTCATCTTTTACATGCATATGAGCCCACTGGAAAATAACTTGGTTTGGATCAGGCACACACCTTTAGTCTTCAAGGTGACATCTTTCATTTTTACCACTTGTGCAGATTTGTCCAGTGCAATACATCATTTGATATCTTGACTGCTACTTTCATGGGCATTGACTGTAGACCCAAATAAAATGAAATTCTTGACAATTTTGATCTTTTCTCTATTTATCATGACAATTTTGATCTTTTCTCTATTTATCATGATGTTACTTATTGGCCATTTGTGAGGATTTTTGTTTTGTTTATATTGTGCAACCCATACTGAAGACTGTAGTCTTTATTCTCAGTAAGTGCTTCAAGCTCTCTTCAGCAAGAAAGTTTGTGTCAGCTGCATGTCGCAGGTTGTTAATGCTTTTCTTCCAATCCTGATGCTGTGTTCTTCTTCATAGAGTCTAGCTTCTGGGATTATTTGCTCAGCAAACAGACTGAATAAGTATGGTGAAATGATAACAACGCTGACATACACCATTCCTGATTTTAAACTACTCATTATCCCTTGTTCTGTTTGAACAACTGCCTCTTGGCCTGTGTACAGGTTCCACATGACAACAATTATTCTGGAATTCCCATCCTTAACAATATTATCCATAATTTGTTATGATCCATAGAGTTGAGTGTCTTTGCACAGTCAGTAAAACAAAAGTAAACATCTTTCTTGAACTCTCTGCTCTCAGTCAAGATCCACCTGATATCACCAATGATATCCCTCGCTCTGTGTTTTCTGAATCCTGATGGAATTTCTGTCCATGAACTGCTGCAACAATTTTTTTTAGTTGTCTTCAGTAAAATTTTACTTGCATATGATTCTAATGCTATTGTAAGGTACTTTCTACAATCTGTTGGATCATTTTTCTTTGGAATGAACATAAATGTGAATCTCTTCCAGCCCATTGTCCAGTAGCTTAGATGAGTACTTCCTGTGTTGAATCCCTTTGCTGTAACATCTCAACTGTTGTTCTGCTGATTCCTGGATACTTCTTTTTGTTTTTGGTCAATACCTTCATTTTTTGACAGTACACCCTGAACTCCTTCCTTCAATATCATTAGTTCTTGATCAGATGCTACTTCCTAAAATACTTGAGCATGTA
>NW_006408679.1:1724765-1726212 GCF_000296735.1 Chrysochloris asiatica | reverse complement strand
TGGCTATGTCCTTGTCCATAGACTCAAGAATCCCCAGGTCTCACCATACTTAAAATCAACCAGGCCCTTTCTCTTCTCTCTCTCATCTCCAGGTCATCGGGAGTCTATATTCCAATTCTTTGGATGGTTCCTGCTTGTGTCATTCAATATTTTGTCCATAGAATTCTTCAATATTTTAACTCTAGGCTTGATTTTTTTCTTCAATTTTCACTGTCAGAAATGCCAGCATGATCTTCCCTTTTTGTTTTTCAATTCCAAGTCTTTGCATATTTAATTATAAAACTTTGTCTTCTCAGGCTGTCCTTTGAAATCTTCTGTTCAGTTCTTTTACTTCATCATTTCCTCCATTTGCTTTAGCTACTCTGCATTACAGAGCAAATTTCAAAGTCTCTGCTGACGTTCACTGTAGTATTTTCTTTCTTTTATGTAATTTTAATTACCTTTTACTTTCTTCATGGCTGGGGTTCCTTGATGTCATCTCACAATCCATTTAGTCTTTGGTCATTAGTGTCTAATGTGTCAAATCTGTTGTTGAGATGTTCTCTAAACTCATGTAGGACATAGTCAAAGCTTTGGCTCTAGTGAACTTGCTTTAATTTTCTTCAGCTTTAAGAATTGCATATGAAGAAGTGGGGCTTGATGGTGGCTAAGGTGAAGGTGTAGTGAAGGTCGCCGTCAGCAATAACGCAGAGTAGCGTGCAAAAAAGAACCATGACAGAGCTCCAAGGCTCGGACCCACAGAGATAGGAATATTTTAAAGGATTGAAGACTTATAGCTTGTGGAGTTTGGAGCTGAAGTGAAAGATTGCGTACTCTTGAATCTGCCGGGCTGGGCTCGGAGGCCTAAGCCCACATTCTGGGCAAGACCAGGTGGCAAGATGGAAAAGGGGCTGCAGAGACACCACAGAAAAACGCTGCGGGAACCTTGGGAAAAAGGTGCACGGTGGACTTTGTCAGTTTTGCGTTGTTCTGATTTTATTTTTTCTTTGGTGTCGGGTAATTGGTGCGCTCACTGTTTGCCCACCTCCATTCTGGTGAACAGAGGGAGTGCCTGAGCCAAGTGGCCACCCCCCACCCTCACCACTGGTGGTTTCTCCTGCCAGGAATCCGCACAGACACTCAGCCCAAGCTGAGGCACTAATCTGTCCCCCTTTTGGCCTGTTTTTTATCACGGACAAGAGAGGAGTCCTAGTGTGGCACTGTGGGTTAATGCGCCAGACTGCAAAGCCTTTTGAACTGCAGGGTATATGGTTCAAGCTCACCTGCTGCTCCTCAGAAACCCTATACCAGGTCGCTATGGGTCAGAATTGACTCGACAGCACTAAACAACAACAAGGAGAGGGAGGCAGAAGTGACTGAAAGAGAGTTTAAAGGCAAAACCTATCGAACAGCTTTGAAGCCAGGAACTTAGGACATTAAAGACATACTTATATTAAGATACAGATTT
>NW_006408679.1:1701245-1704166 GCF_000296735.1 Chrysochloris asiatica | reverse complement strand
TTATGATTCAGCAATTCCTCTACTTGATATTTATCCACAAGAAATATGAGCCATAACATGAGTAGATATATGCATACCAATGTTCATAGCAGCACTATTTACAATAGTAAAAAGATGGAGACAGCCTAAGTGCCCATCTATGAAAGAATGGATAAACAAACTTTGGTACATACACACAATGGATTATTATGCTACCTTGAAGAGTAACAAGGAAGCCGCAAGCCACTGCATAACATGGATGAACCTTGAGGACATTATGCTGACTCAAATCAGTCAGTCACAATAGGAGAAATATTGCATAGTACCATTACTGTAAAATATTAAGAAAAAGTACCCACACTCAAAGAGGGGGGGAGTTCTTTGCTGGTTACTGGGGTATATGGGATGGGGTGAGGAGAGGGTGGGGAAGGTAGAGTACAGGGTAGGGAATAGACACAGAATAGTATGGGTGCTGGGGGGTGGGCATACACTAGAAGGGGAAGGGGAAAGGAAGAATAAGGCAGATGGGAGAACAGTTAGGCAGTTAGGCAGGTTTACATGGGCTACATAGGACAGAGGTAAATAACAATGTAAGCCCAACCTTGGAACAACAGGGCTCTGGGATAACAGGGATTGAGGCATGGTTTGAATGGGTAAAAGAGACGAAATAATGTTAAGGTGCATGGCTGTCTTTTGAATCTTGGTTTCTCTTACCTCCTATTGTAAAATAGACACTTGAAGGGGAGAGAAAGAAATATCCAGAAACATCACTACAGAAAGCTTATAAGTCCGTCTTCAGCCCATAACTGATTGGAATACCTAAACTGGGGCTAGAACTTGCCCAGTGAAGAAGGCTCTCTATGGAGCTTTTGCATTGCATAAGGCCATAGGTGGAATCCTGATCCCCATCCAGAAACTTCTGAGGTGGAAAATTTCCACTTGAAAGGACAAGCAGACCAGCCAGGTTCAGCTAGAAGAACAAACGATATTTTTTGAAAGAAAGACTAGCAGGAAAAAATAAAAAACAACAACAGCAATCTGAATGACTACTACAAGAACAAGCAAGTTGTTTCCTCAGGAGCCATCAAGGCAAGTGGTCAGGTCCCCTCAAGGTAAACCCCTTTCCAAGACTAAAACTCAATGGGAATACATGAGCAGGAATGTGGTCTTGCTTCTGACCATGTTGGTCACAGATAAGAGGAAGTTGGAGAAAAACAGCAATGAAGTTGTGAGCTAAATCTGACCACATTCAATAGACTCCTCTTAACCTGGATTGAGACTTGGTTGACCAGAAGTATGACAAGACCTGGGGACTCCAGGGCCCAGAGCTGGGACATGGCCTCAGAAGACTAGAGCAGAGTGTATCCAGGTGATATGAAGTGAGGGCAGATGCACAAGAACACCCACACTTGCAGGTAGTACCCATTTGACCTGGCTTCAATGGCTGGATGATCAGAACACAACTAGAGGAAGAAAGAAGAAATAAAAAAGAGTAATCCACTACAATTTGATGAACTTGACCTATGCTTGTGGATACAATAGGGCAAAGGAGTAAACAATTCTTTACAGTGAGGATCCTTTCTACCCCCTTGGTACACAGGGTTGACAAGGATGGGTAACTTAGACATTGGCTACCCAAAATGGCGGGGGGAGGGCATCCTACAAAGGCAAGAAGTGACTGGTTTACAAGCTTTCAATACAGAATCTAGTTCCAGTGGGTACAGGGAAAGGTAGAATCTCCACTGAGTGGTTTCCAACCTGTCTGGATGGTGCTGGTGAAAGGTGATGGGGATATGACTCTTGTAGTTCAATAGGGAATGACTGCTATCAGGACTGACTGTGAATGTTGGAAAGGTAAAAAGGTAGACATTTCTTAACAAATGGAGGGGAGAGGCTGATCTTGCAGTACAAGATTGGAGGTCCCTTAAACCTTCAAGGGAGAAAAGCGAAGTGTGGGACCTTATCCAGAGAAGCAGTGACGCCAGGGATGGAGGCAGAGACGATGACATGGAGAGATGGAGCGGCTGGGGACTCTAGACTCAGGGAGGGAAAGAGGCTGTTTGCTGGTGGCTGGGGATGGGGTGGGCAGGCATGCAGGGTGTACCCTTTGGTTGTTTGATGATGCATGCAGGGGATTGTAATCATTGCAATGAAATGAAATACGATAGGATAAATGTAAAGATAATATTCTCCCATGTAAACTATCACATATTCATAATAAAAACTTTTAAAAAAAGGATATTCTAGGATATCTTCTACTCTTCTCATCTTACAAGGGACTTCCTCAGACATAGGCAGCTTCTGAGGAGTCAGTCCTTGCAGCTACTTAAGGTATGGGCCTCCCTAAAGTGGTGAACGTGAAGGCACATATCTGTGATTCACCTTGCCATCAATTCCAGAAAAAGGATGGGCATAAAGTACATCATTTACCCTACTGGAATTGCATGTCATTTTTCCATATCTGGTACCAGTTAGACTACCCATACAATAGTGGCACTGGCTACATTTCTATAATAGCATTTTCATATGGCCCATGGCTATTTTGGTGGGAACATTGATTAAGGGGAAAATGTACTCTGAATTTTGAAAATCAGATTTGTTACAATAGTGGTGATGGTGATGGTGTGCCATGGAGTCGGTTCCGACTCATTGAGACCCTGTCAAGTGAAAAATCAAAATTATAATTTTTCTTCATGTTCCTACCCTTAGTCACCTCAGTATATGGAGTATTTGAAAGCAATTTGCTTCACTGAAGGCAGTGAAGTGGTGGGAAACTGTTGAAACTATTCAACAAGTGATTTTCACAGAGCAGCTTTATTTGAAATTAAAGGCCTCTGAGAGACCAACTTGTTAGCTTTTAATAAGTCACAAGACTCCATATTTTCTTTGATGTTGCAAATAGAGCTAAGCATTCTGAACTTAAAGCTTCAGAAAAAGAGGAG
>NW_006408679.1:1689899-1701145 GCF_000296735.1 Chrysochloris asiatica | reverse complement strand
TTGTTAGCTTTTAATAAGTCACAAGACTCCATATTTTCTTTGATGTTGCAAATAGAGCTAAGCATTCTGAACTTAAAGCTTCAGAAAAAGAGGAGATATGTTCAAGCAAGGGCGGTGTTCGTACTGAAACTGGCTCTGTTCGTAAAGCAGAGCAAGGACAACGGAGTCTGCATGCCTATTCCTCTGCTAGCTTCTGGGGGCTCAGTGGAATCATGGATTTGGATCATGGTATAGAATGAATTGTGTTCCTCCCAAATATGTGTTGTAGATCTTACCTTCTATACATGTCAACATAATCCCATATGGGAGTGTTAAGGAGGCATATTTGTGTAGCATATGTTTTACATTGCTCACTTTGGAGGTATAAAAGGAAAGATTATACACAAAAGAAGGACTATAGGAAGCAGAGGTGGGGGAAATAGATGCCATGTCACATGAAGATCATCAAGGAATTTAGGAATAGATGCTGAAAAGAGACAAGGAACTTCTCTCAGAACTGACAAGGCAAGAAAATCTTTCTCTAAGGCTGCTACACTGAATTCTGACTTCCAATGTCCTAACAGTGAGAAAATAAATATGTGTTCATTAAAGACACACACTTGTGGCTTTTCTGCTATAAAAACACTAGATAACAAAGACAGATAAACGGGGGAGAAGTATGGACTCAATAACATCAGTTTCCAAAGACAGTGGTTGGTGCAAACACTTTGTTTGCTTGGAATGCCATTGGTGTGCAGGCCTGAGGATGTCTCTGAATCATCAGGTCAGTGTCAAGATAGGCTTCTAGAACAGAGAGTGGATCCCTATGACTTTGGAGTTAAGAATCCTAGAAATATATTGTAACATCTGACTCTGGGGTTCACCTGGCTGTGCAAAAATGCATTCATGTTCACAAGATTCAAATGTGAATTTGAATTTGTTGGGATTCAAATGGAGCTCTGCTTTCAACTGCATAAGCCTAGAGTCAAAGTATGGAGTTCTGGATTTGATAGTCTCAATTAAAGATTAGTTTAATTTGTTGAATCAACAGTCTTTATGACTTGGATAGAATTTATTAGTATTTTATTTGATCAAATGACTAAACATATAACTAGGAGTCTTTGGGGGATTTTTTTGAAAAAATAAAATTAAACTATCATTTTTTTAAGCTAAAATGCTTTGTTTTTCCTGGTGAATAGTCTTCATTTCATCACACATATATGTTCAAAACATGAACATGTTTCAAATGATGGAACCATCCCATCAATAAAACTTAGATGTGCCCAAATTAAGTGCTCATGCTTAATTACTTTTTTTAAAAAGCAAAGCAGTAAGTTTATTTGGATCTGAAAAAATATGTTAAAAAGAGAAACTTGGAGAAAAGAGAAAAAGTGTCATTATGTTATTTTCTTTATCTCTTAATGCCTGAAAAATCCTGGGTGGTACAAATGGTTTGCACTAGTTTAAAAGTTGGTGGTTCGAATCTGCCCAGAAGTGCCTTAAAGGAAAGGCCTGGCAATCTACTCCCTTAAGATTACAGTCGTTATAAATTCTATAGCGTACAATTGTACTCTAACACATGTCCAGATGTCAGGAGGTGGAAGTGGCTCAACAGCAAAGAGTTTTGTTTTGTTTTTTATAATTTTTCCAGATCTTATGAGAGACAGAAAAGACTAAAAAAAAGTTAGTAACAACATTAAAGCATAAGCTAGAATGTAGGTCTAAAATGACATGATAGCATTCAAAAGTAGAAAGATGTTTTATAAGAGCCCCCAGAGGATATTTCAATTAGCAGCATATGCAATTTGAATTTCCCAGTCTAGATTTAAAATGTAAGGTATCATTCTTCTAAGTTAAAAATAACCAAAAATGGTAAAGGAATTTAAAATAAGTAGTTGGAAATAGAATTGGGAAAACAAAAGAAACTACCTCCACCTCCCAGGCTGCACTTTCAATATGTCCTTGGGTAAAATGCAGCTACTCCATTTTGACTCATCTTCAAAATGGGGATAACATGTATTACTTTACACAGGTCATAAAGATAAGTGGTATAACATACAGTGTGCACAAAGAATACAAACGTAGAACAATGGTGCATAAGTGAGCTACAATATTAATACTACTAGAAAAAGTGTATTTCCAGTGCAGTAGTATCAAGTCAACGGAGTCCTCATGTGGTATTGCAGGATAATGCGCTAGACTGCAAGATTAGTTTAACCACAGGGTTGCTGGTTCCTCGGGAACTCTATACAGGGTCACTATGAGTTGGAACCAACTTGACAGCACTTAACAATAACAACAATTATCAAATAAGAGTATAGATTTGTTCTGTGCATAGCTTGTAGTTTATTAAAAAGAAAGATCAAAGTCATATTGAAGTTTTTCTCTCTAAAAGTATAACAAAACTGCAAAGTATATGCTTGAAGGACTTTTACAAAAACCTATAGGTTAGGCCCTGCTATTAGGATGTCTATAATCTTAGTGGGAACTTGAAGAGAAGAAAATATAATGTGACTTGTCTGCATTATAAAGATTTCCTGAGCTAATATGAGCTGGTATTGTATCAAAGTCTTAAGAAACACCCCCACAATATAATACGATCATGAAATGGGAAACTATAGAAGCTAAGAGCATTGGATTTTTGTTGCTGCTGTTTAAATGAATTTCAACTACTAAGGAACATTTCATTTCCCAAGGCATTAATTTTATGGGATGTAATTACCTGTAAAAGGAGCTCTGGTAGTGTAGTAGTTACGAGTTGGGCTGCTAACCTCAAGGTCAGCAGTTCAAAACTACCGGTTGCTCTGCAGGAGAAAGATGAGGCTTTCTGCTTCTGTAAAGATTTACAGTCTCGGAAACCCTATACAGGATCACTATGAGTCAGAACCGACTCCACGGCATAAAACAACAACAATTACCTGTAAATCTACCATTGCAAATACAAGTAAACACAGTACCAAATGCACTGTTAACCCATGTGATAAGTGCTTTATTATCTAAGCATTACATTAATAATTCCACAGAGATACTTTTCTAGAACTAGCACCATGAGGAAAGAAAAGTGTGAGCTGACAATTCAATGAGAGTGATTAAGTCTCAATAGTGCCTTCAACTGCCAGTGGTCCTCTCTGCTGCCTGAATTCCCACAAGATTCCTTGAAGTGAGCATGGATAGGACAGAACTCATCAGCACCGTAAAGCAGGGCCACTTCTGTTTTCTGTACCCTGTTTGTGATGCCACCACACTTGCAGCACCCAAGTTAGAAACCTGAATTACTACCCTCTCCCATATTCGATCAATTATCAAGACCCTCCAAAAGTGTAGGCTGCCATTGAGTCAGAAAGCATGGTAACTCATACACAGGAATTCAGACTGATGTGATCCATAGTGTTTCTATGGACAGATTTTCAGAAGTCAGTTGCCTGAAGCCTGTTCAGCATCACAGAGAAGCCTCCACTGATATGAGATGAACTGGCCAGGAATCAAACCAAGTTCACTCACATGGAAGACATGCAAGGAACTACTCATTCCATCCAAATTTACTTCCAAACGTTTCTTCAATTTTTGTATATTTCTCTAATTTTCACTGCCCTTATTTTAATGTAGTTCATAATTATCTCTTATCTAAAATATTGCCATAAAGTCCCAACTCGCTTCTCTGTCATTTTCCTGTGCCTTCACCCTCATCACAAGTACTTTCTTCTAAAAACACATGTGGTTAAGTTACCCATCCTTCTGTTACAATCCTTTCATGAAAGCATGGCAAACATCAGCACCTGCTACTTCCCTTCTTTCGTGTCATCACTACTGCTGCCCTCATCTGTCATTTATACCCAGAAATATCGCTGTTCCATAGTAGAACACACAGCTTCACTGCATTCATAACACAAACTCCTGATCAGCTTTCAAAACCAAAGCCTGACATTGCCTTCTCTGTACAGCCTTCTCTGCCTCCTGCACATTAATTACTCCCTTCCCTGTGCTAACCTTATAGTCTGTGCATCGCTCTACTACGACACTTAACACACTGCTCTCTATACATAGTTCTATGCATGCTGCTAGCTGTTATTAACCACTGTCAAGTCGGTTCTGACTCATAGCAACCTTGTATAGGGTTTCTAAGAAACAGCTAGCTGGTGGATTTGAGCTACCAATCTTACAGCTACCAATCTTACAGTGTTTATTTTACAGTGCTACACCAAGACCCCATTTAAATACACTGCTGCTGTTGTTATGTGCTGTGGAGTCATTTGTGACTCACAGAGACTTTTTATAGGTTTTTCTAAAGGAGTCCTGGTGTGATGCGTAGGATAAGGACTGCTAAAAGATCAGCAGTTCAAACCCACCAACCATTCCTTAAAATCTTAGACAGGGTCACTGTGAATCCAAACTGACTTGATGTCCCTTAACAACAACATAGGGTGTCCAAGGCTTGTAAGATTTTATGGAAGCAGAATCTTTCTCCCTCGGAGCAGCTGGTGTACCCGAACCATCAACTTTGTGGTTTGCAGTCCAGTACTTATCTTACAGCACCACCAACATTAAAGCAATAGATAGGAAAGCACATAAAATAAAGAAGAAAGGAGGAGGGAAAGGAAGAGTAAGAAAGCAACAAGCAAAATGCTCACAGTAAGGGCAAATGTAAACAGCAAGCAAATTTTCCAATAACACCTGTAATCAAAATGACCTGCACTTATCCTTGTTCTCCAAGAATACTTATTGGTGCATTACCAGTAGAGGGTAATCAAAGGAAAAAATGAAGAGACTCTAAACATGCCCTACAAGGGGTGTTTAGTGAGGAGAAGAGAAACTTGGGAGGCATGAAAACTCTCTTCAAGAATTTAAAAGAGTTTGGGGAGTCTTAGGTGAGTAATGACTAGGCTCTTAAAGGCTTGTGAGTGGCTATTTAAGGTGCAACTACTGGTCTCTCCCTGCCCAGAGGAAAGAAGAGTGAAGAAAAGTGAAGATGCACAGAAACCATTAGTCCCATGGTCCACACAAGCATCAGTCTCCTCAACCTTCAGACCAGAAGAAGATGGTACCCAATTATCACTACCAACTGCTTGGAAAGGGATCACAGTAGATGATTTTGGATAGAGGAGAAAAATGTGGAACAAAAATTTAAATAATAATAGAAACACCAGGCTTACTATATGAACACAGACTGCTGGACTCCTTCGACTATGGTCCTTAGTCACTTTTCAGGTTTGGAAATGAACTCACCCCCATGGCTCAATTCTTCAGCCAAACAAAAGACAGGAAACACAGGAAGAAAGTGGAATAAGTCATGTTTCATTCTGGGTATTGCAATCAGTGAAATGAAGCAAAAATGTATATAAATTGTTGAATGGAAAACTGATCTGTAAACTTTCATCAAGTTTACATACAATAAAAAGAGGAAAAAAAGAATTGGAAAGGCTGGCACATGGAAAAAACAACACAATCATTCTTAATGTTGTTGTTGTGAAATGCCATCCAGATGGTTCCGACCCATAGTAACCCTGTATAGGGCTTCCAAGGAGCAGCTGGTGAGCTTGAACCACTGACCTTGAAGTTTAAATGGCTTTGCAGTCTGGCACATTAACCCACAGTGCTGCACCAGGGCTTCCATATTCCACTCAAAAATGACTAATAATTCATATCAGGACTAATAATTAACCAGAAAGATACCTTCTCTTCCTAATATTCTATGATCATTAAAAAGATTGTTGTTGTGGCTAAGTGCCATCAAGGTGCTTCTGACTCACAGCGACCCTGTAAAGATTTCCAAGGAGCGGCCAGTGAGTTTGAATCACCTGATCTTGTGGTCAAGTTCTTACCCTACAGGGCCACACTCTTAAAAGGATGTCTAATTACAGACAGGATTAAGTTCTGCCTTTGTAAGAGATCAAAGTTCTTCAATCAATGGCTGGTACTGTATGATCTATCCCTTAATATATTATAGTTTAGCAGAGACAAAGAGCCGATGAAAACTGCAAAATTTCTCTAATACTTCTGTTTTATCTCCTAATCACCTCCATCCAGGTTTATTTTCTTCCATTGACTGGCAGAGAGATCAAAATACTTCCTGGGAAAATAATGCAAACTTTTCCACTATTAGGATCCACAGACATATAATAAAACTTGACATGGTGACTGTAGGAGGAGCAAAAAAAGAAAAAAACTCCAAGAAGGAGGTAAGGAGTCCTTACAAAAGACGCTGTTGTCAGAGGAAGTGGTGGTCCGGGGTGTGTATGGTGGTTGTTAGCTGAGTCTTATTAACATAGGTCCCCTCATGGAGAGTGCAGGAGATGGATGGAATAAATAAAACTTCCTTCCTGTTACACATTTGGACCTAGAAACATCTTATTGGACCACTTTAAAAGAAGGAGTACAGCAGAAGAATAATTCCCCAATAGCTTTGGGAAGTGTATTATGCACCAATATCCCCTGGAATGCTGAGTTGTACCCACAGTTGAGACAGCGGCAGGAGAAGAATGGCAACCTGGAGAGGAATTTTGGCAGCTCAGAGATGAAGGGCTTGGAAGTGGAGATGGACTTCAAACAACAGGGGATGAAGCACAGCCTAGGCTGAGCAAAAGTATGTCATTGTTAAGTGCTGGAGAGTTGGTTCTGACTTATAACAACTCTATATAGTGTTTTCAAGGAGCAGATGGTAAGTTTGAACAGCTGACCTTGTGGTCTAGTGCTTATCCTACAATGGCACACCAGGATCACACCAGTATAGATCTGGAAGTGTAGTGGTTACAAGTCTGGCTGCTAATCTCATGGTTAGCAGTTCGAAACTACCAGCATTTCCATGGGAGAAAGATGAGGTTTTCTGATCTCGTAAAGATTTACAGCCTCAGAAACCCTATACAGAGTCAGTATGAGTCAGAACTGATTCTTCAGCACAAAACCACCACCAAAAAGCAATATAAGTGGCAAGGTGAGCCAAGGTACCAAGTCTATGCAGAGTGGTGCTAGTTTAAATGGTGGTCCAGGTAGAACATGAAGAGTAACCTGGAACAAAGAGCAGTGGCATGAAGACAATCTTGGGACAACTGTAAGAGCATATGTTGTTGTCATTAGTTGCTATCGGTCGGCCCCAATTCCTAGTGACCCCACTGCAATGGAACAAAATGCTGCCCAGTCCTGTGCCATCCCCCAGCCATGGTGTTTTCATTAACTGATCTAGATCTCTAGGCGTTTCTGACTAGTCTTAGTTTAGAAGTTCCACTGAACCCTGTTCAGCATCTTAGCAACTTGCAAGTCTCTACTAACAGAGGGGTGTTGTTGTACATGAGCTGCTAATTACAGTAAAAGACATGGAGAGCTGTGGAAATGCAGTCTGAGTTCCTTCTTAAAACAAGGGGAGAGAATAGAGCTCTTAGTCTTCAGATTTAAATGTAAAGATGCCTTTACTGATATCCACACAGTTGGTAAAGTCTAGGAACATTCACTATGCAAAAGCTCTGCATTAAGAATACATTCTCTGAAGCACTTTTCAAAGTATATACTTATAAAACATCCCTAGTGGAATGCCATTAAATCTAGGCACTCTGCCAAATGGAACATGACAAAGAATAGTGGGTCTGGAGATACTCAAGAGCAGCCAGAATATTGCCACTAATCACCATTGATGGGCTCTCGACCCCGAACTTCAAATTCCTGAAGGAAAGCTTGTCTTAGGATGGCCTTCAGGAGCTCACTATGTTCGGTGTGACTTGGAGAAGAACACACAGCTCAGGGGCTCAGAAGTTCTGAAGACCTCCTGAAGGCTGACTTGGCTATGAGAATTCAGAGAGACCTAGCAGAAAAGACACAGGGGAAGAAGCCAGAGGATGAGGGCCTAGTTCTGTCAATGCTGGTCACCAGCAGCATGCCCTTCCATTCTCCCATTCTTTGAATCTCCGTCTCCTCCCTCAGATGACAGGATTAATACCAAATTTACAGAGTTCCCAGTGAGAATCCAGTACAATAATAGGTGTTTCTTGAAAACGCCCAAGCTTAAAGAAATAAAAGTCAGATCACTACTCAAGGAATACAACCTCCCATTTATTCATAAAAAAAATTTTTTAAATTGACTGTCTTCTACATTCCATGGAGTGGCAGGCACTGAAGCAGATATAAAGAATTATTAAGATGTTCCTCTGACAGAGAAACACATGAAAGAAAATTATACTGGAATGAGAGGATTACTATACTAGAAGTATAAAATAGCATACACAAAACTATGACATAAGCTTCAATAGGTACAAAATTTTACTAATTAAAATAACCTAAACATCTAATAGGAGTATTGGCGTGGAGCTGTGAGTTAGTACGCTGGACTGCAAAGTCGGTTTGTACCACAAGATTGGTGGTTCAAGCCCATCAGTCACTCCTTGGAAACTGTATACAGGGTCCTATGGATTGGAATCAACTTGACAGTACTTAACAACAATAAATTTCCAATAATAATGAAAAAAATAATTACAAAGCATTTATATGATAGAATATTAATTGAATGAAAGTTTTTAAGGGGATTTCAAGGATATGAAGAAATGTTAATAAAATGTTCAATGAAATAAGTAATGCATGAAGCAGGATAAGACAAGTTTTGCTAAAATTAAACCTCTTCTGGCTATGATGAATGAATTAGACAAGACTAACCCTTATATTGAAAGCAGTTAGGAAACTGGACAAAATCCATAAAATTTATTTATAGACATTGGACTACAAGCAGCACAGGGTTTTGATTCTTAAAGAGGAAAAGTTAATGACATTGAGTCTTACAATAGTGATAAACTCTGCCAGATTTTGTTCCTCTGAAAAGGTTTTTAATTCACTTCTACTTTTAAATAAAAGATTTATTAAGTACAGGATGCTAGGTGGTCAGTTTTTTTTCTTCTTTCAACCACTACAGATAACTTTGTTTTGTTTTGTCTTGTAGCTACTATAGTTTCTCTAACTTATATGAAAAGTTAACAAGAAGAAGCAAGCTAGACTGGCTATATGAGTATTAGACATACTAAACTTTAGAACAAGGAATATTATCAGAGATACAGGGACATTTTATGATGATAAAAGGGCTTGTTCTTCAAAAGGACAGAACAACCCTAAACATGTACACAGTGAAGAACAGAACATCAAAATGCATAAAATAAAAATGGATGGAACTGAAGAATATGGGGAAAGATGCTGGAGAAAACAGATACACTGAGCCAACCCTCTGTAACAAAGACATAAGAGACCGAATGAAACAGACACAGATGGCGATCCTGGAGGCCTGAGTGTCTGAGGATAGAACAGAGAGATGGACTGAGTGCCGACTGGCAGAGGAATCTGAACAGGAGCAGTGAGAGAGACAAAAAATGGGGGGACTGTGGGCTGGCATGGCACAGGATGGCCATCTTTGAGCTTTTGTGAGCAGCTGCTGAGACTGTGGCCTGCAGGCACAAGATGAGACTGGAGGTTGGTGGAAAGGGGTTGCAGTTCTCCCCTGTTCCTATGCCCTTTTCATAGTTGTGGGCATGGCAGTTCCCACCCTCTCCAACCCAACAGCCAGTGGCACCCTCTCTTGCACAGCCTCTGCTCTGCCTGGGATTGGGCACCTAGCATAGTGCCATGAACTATGCTATACAACTTACTACAGTCACACCTGGTCTCTAGCACATCTACAGGAGACAGATGATGAGTGCCTGAGAATATACAAAAAAATCAACTAAATATAAATACAACACCACAATATCTCAGAGAAAACAGACAATTTCAGCTTACACAAAGAAACAAGACAGAGTCCTCAAACAAGTGACCATTATAGAGAGTCAGAAAATATAAAACCAGAAATGGTATCCAACCTACCCGACAAGGAATTTACAAGAATCCTAATTAAGGAACATCAGTGGATTGGGAGACATATTGAGAAAACTACAGATTAAATCAAGGGAAATACAGACCAGACAAAACAATGGAAAATTTCAGGAAACAAACGGATAAAGTAACTGAAAAATTCGGAACCATACAAAAAGAGCAATTAGAAGCCAGAAGATTAACACTAACACATCAGAAATAGAAAATTCACTGAAAGGGCAATACAATAGATTTGAATTAATGGAAAGCAAAGTTACTGAGTTTGATGAGAAACCTCTCAATATTTACCTGCTAGAGGAACAATAAGAAAAATGAACAATAACAATAACAAAAACAAATCCAAAGAAAGCCTTAGATTTATGTCAGAAACTATCAAGAGGACTAATTTACATGTGATAGGAATCTCAAAATAGAAAGAGACTAAAACACCCATAGCATATATTGTCCAAGACTTGTTGGAGGAAAACTTCCCAAATATCATGAAAAATGAGAAGATAGTCATTCAAGAAGTTGAACAAGCTCCAAACAGAATAGACTCCAAAAGAAAAACACAACACATATTTAATTAAAATTTTCAAAACCAAAGAAAAGAATCCTGAAAGCAAGCAGTGCAAGGAAAATGAAGTTACCTACAAAGGAGAACTAATCAGACCAAGCTTTGATCAGAAATCATGCATGCAAGAAGACATTGGAATGACATATATAAAACACTGAAAGAAAAAAATTGCCAACCAAGAATCATATATCCAGCAAAACTATTAGGTCATTTTCAGACAAACAAAAATTAAAAGAAGTTGTAAAAACTAGACCAACCTCACAAAAAATACTAAAGGGAGTTCATTAGACATAGAAACAACAATAACAGGCAATAACCTGAGACTAATATACATGACAATATCATCTAGATTCAACCTAGATATGAGATTGTTGTTAGGTGCTATCAAGTCAGTACAGACTCATAGTGACCCTATGCACAACAGAACGAAACACTGCCTGGTCCTGGGCTAACCTCACAATTGAGCCCATTGATGCTGCCATTTTGCCAATCCATCTCACTGAGGGTCTTCCTCTTTTTCTCTGACCCTCCACCTTACCAAACATCATATCCTTCTTTAGTGACTGGTCCCTCCTGAAAATATGTCTGAAGTATGAGAGAAGAGGTTTGGCCATCTAGGCATTCAAGGAGCACTCTAGCTGGAAGAATCCAACACAGATCTGTTAGTTCTTTTGGCAACCCATCACACTTTCAATATTTTCCTCCAACACCATAACTCAGAAGCATTAATTCTTCTCTGGTCTTCCTTATTCACTGTCCAGCTTTCGCATGCATATGAGGCTACTGAAAATAACATGGCTTGGGTTAGGCACACCTTAGTCCTCAAGCTGGCATCTTTGCTCTTCAACACTTTAAAAAAGTCTTGTGCAGAAGATTT
>NW_006408679.1:1681967-1689514 GCF_000296735.1 Chrysochloris asiatica | reverse complement strand
TTTGAGTAGTCAATAAAGCACAGGTAAACAACTTTCTGGCATTCTCTGCTTTCAGCCAAGATCCATCTGACAGCAACAATGATATCCTTCGTTTCATGTCCTCTTCTGAATCTGGCTTGAATCTCTGGAAGTGCTCTGTCAATGTATGCTTGCAACCATTTCTGTATTACCTTTAGTAAAAATTTACTCGCATAGGATATCAAAGATATTGACCGATGATTTCCGCATTCCATTGAGTCACCTCTCTTTGGAATTAGCACATATATGGATTTCTGCCAATTAGTCAGTCTTCCAAATTTCTTGGCATAGATGAGTGAATGCCTCCAGTACCACCTCAGTTTCTTGAAAGATTTCTGTTTTTAATCCATAAATTCCTGGTGCCTTTTACTTTGCCAATTCCTTCAATGCACCTTGGACTTCCTCCTTCAGTACCATTGGCTCTTGATCATATGCTGCCTCTTTAAACGGCTGAACATCAACCATGTCCGTTTGGTACAGAGACTCTGGGTATTCCTTCCATCTTCTCTTGATGCTTTCTGCATCATTCAATAACTTGCCCAGAGAATCCTTCAGTATGAAACTTGGGGCTGGAATTTTTCCTTCAGTTCCCCCAGCTTGAGAAATGCTGAGTGTGTTCTTCCCTTTTGGTGTTCTGACTCCGGATCTTTACACATTATGTTGTAGTATTTGACTTTGTCTTCTTGAGCTGACCTTTGAAATTTTCTGTTCAGCTCCTATACGTCCACATTTCTTCCATTTGCTGTAGTATCTCTATGCTGGAGAGCAAGTTTCAGTGTCTCTTCTGACATTCATTTTTATCTTTTCCTTCTTTCTTGTCTTCTTAATGACTTTTTGCTTTCCTCGTGTATGATGGTCTTGGTGTCATCCCACAACTCTTCTGGTCTTCAGTCTTTAGTGTTTATTGTATCAAATCTCTTCTTCAGATGATCTCTAAATTCTGTATTTTCAATATGGAAGTATACAAAGTAAAACATCCCTACAAGACTGAAAATAGAGAACCAGAGATGGGAAAATGAGCTGGAAAGTCAGAATATCAGCACTTGTTCAGTCAACTACTCTAATCAACTAGTAAGCTACCTGACCAATAACCATGCATACAATTTTACATTTAATACTACAGAATAGCTCTCTTTTCAAATGCACAGGGATAATCTTCAGGACAGGCCATACACAAGCTTACAAAATATTTGTATATAAACATATAAACAACTCTAATAAATCAATAATAAGAACACAAGCAAAATATTTTCAAGAAATCTGAGCAGACACTTCACAACAGGAGAAACATGAATGAGCAATAAGAACAAATGTTTAGCATCATAAATTGTTAGACAAATGCGAACTAAAGCCACAATGAGATACAACTACACAGGTAATCTAAAAATCTAAAAAGCACTGAACCATACCAAATGTCAGCAAGGATATGGAGAAACTAGAAGTATCATACATTGACAATGATTGTACAAAGTGAGACAATCAACTTTAGAAAGCAATTTTTCAGGTGTTTTGTTTTGTTTTAATAAGACTACACACTAAGCATAGGATGTCAGATACTATACCACAAACTAGGCACTAAAGCAGAAACACTAAGCATAATATTAACAACAGGGTAGCTTTAACTTGTACAGAATGGCTGCCTTGAGCATCGTTGTCTTTCAAGAGCTATCTATGTGGCATTCAACTGACAAAAGCAACTTGATAGATAAGATAGGAAACTTAGGGGACAGTGAGTTAATGCTAATGAGGTAGGAATAATCCAGAAAATAATAGTGAGAATGGTTGCACAAATAAAGAATGTAATCAATGTCACTGACACTTGTACATGCAGAAATTGTTGAACTGGCTTAAGTTTTACTGCGTATATTCTTATAATATTTTGAAGCACACTAGGTACATACCCTAGCCCTTTTATGCCTAGTTTACCTCTGAGAAATCAAAATGTATGTTCATTCAGTGGCTTCTACAAAGATGCTCATAGTAGCTTTATTCGTTACAGCCATAAACAAGAAACATGTCTATCAACAGTTGAATGATAAACAATATGTGGTAAAGTCATTAGGAATATGATATTTTATAATACTTCTCAGAAATAAGAAGCAATGAAGTAATGAACTATTAATTCCTGCAACAACATGTATCTGTTTCAAAAATATGCTGAGTGAAAGAAGCCAGGAACAAATGAGTACATTATGTATTGTTTCCATTTATCTGAAATCCTAGAACAGAAAACCTTTAATGAAAACCAGATCAATGTTCACCTGGGCAGGGAGTTGAGAAGAGATTTACTACAAAGGAGCATGAAATAACTTTTTAAAGTGATGCACATATGCATTGTTTATCTTGATTCAAGTCTTCATTATGTGGATGCATACACTTGTCAAAACTCATCTAACTGTACAATAAATATGGATACATTTTGTTGAATGTCAATCACACCTCAGTACATTTGTCTAAGGAAAAACTAGAAAGAAAGAAAACAAACTAGAGAGACTTCAATGACAGAGTAAGAGAAAGAGATGCAGACAGACAGAGATACACAGGGAGAGAAGACTAGATAAAATTCATGATAAATATTAGTAATGGTTATTAATATTACTAATGTTTGCCAGTGTTTTACAGACTATGAAAATGCTTCTGGATATGTGGATCATAATTTTGATCACACTGTGAAAAATGGGAGTTGCAGAACACTTAATGGTACTCACATGGAAACTGTACAAAGACCAGGGGCAGTTGTTCAAACAGAACAAAAAGATACTGAAATCAGGAAAGGTATGTGTCAAAGTTGCAACCTTTTACCATATTTAGTCATTTTGTATGCTGAGTAAATATTTTGAGAAGTCTGACCGTATGAAGAGGAATGCAGCTTCAGAACTAGATGAAAATTCATTCATTAATGGCCTGCAGTATGAAATTAATGGCCTGGCTTGCTGAAATGGAAGAGAACTTAAAGCTCTTACCGGTGAAGATCAGACACTATAGTATGGATTACATTACAGCATAAAGAAAAGAAAAATCTTCACAATTGGACCATTTATATAAACAAGACTACGATAAACAGAGAAAAGATTGAACTTGTCAATCTTTTGAAATCATTTTACTTGGAGCAACAATCAAAGCCCATAGAAGCAGCAGTCAAGTAATCAAGCAACTTACTCTATTGGGCAACTTTGCTGCAAAAGGTGCTAAAAAGCAGTATCACTTTGAGGACTGAGGTACACCTGACACAAGCCATGGTATTTTCAATCACCTCATATGCATTTGAAAACTGAACAATGAATACAGAAGACTGGAGAAGAATGGATACATTTGGACTGTGGAGTTGATGAAGGATGCTGAACTACCAGAAAATGAACAAATCTGTCTTGAAAGATGTACAGCCAGAATGCTCATTGGAAGTGAGACTTTATCTCATGTACTCTGGACATGTTATGAGTTATTTATTCCTCTTGATAATGTCCCATATAAATATTCTCTCTCTCTCGCTCTCTCTCTCTGTTTTTGTTCTTTTTTCCTGATTCTCCAGCAGATGAATACTGAGAGATTTTTCTTCAAGCTCAGTAATCCATTCTTTCATTCTTCAATTCTACTTCCTTGTTCTTTCAGTGTATTTTCTATATCTGAAATCTTAGTATTAATAGTCTGACTTTCTAATTGCTGGTTTCTATGCTTCCTACTTTTTCTGATTCATTTTTTTTTACTTTGTTTCCTGGATTCTTTAAAAGTTTTGTCCATATTTTCCTTGATTTCAAGTGCAGTTATCTCAATCATTCCTTCAATCAGGTGAAGTTGGCTAGGGAGAATTCTTTGAAATTCCTTATCTTTTTAATTTAATTATGAGAGAGAAGGAAAATGGGTGGACTCTGGGCTGGTGAGGAGCGGCCATCTTGTGCTTTTTTGAGCAGCTGTATCATTTCCAGTGTTATATTTTTTGACTTTGTATTTGTTCACTTATTTGAGGCACTCTGTTTTGTTTCTTTGTGTAAGCTGAAATTGTCTGTGTCCTCTGAGACACTGTGTATCTTGCTGATACTTTAATTGGTTGATGATTGTATATAGGTATGTTCTCAGGCACTCACCACCTATCTCCCAATGGGTGTGGTAGACACTGAAAGTGTGAATACAGCTAGTTCCCTGTTCAGTGTTTGTATAGAATGGTTCAAGATGGGTTCATGTGCATCCAGGCAGGGGCACTATGACAAGCACTTGACCCCAAGTAGAGCAGAGACTGTGCAGTAAGGGGTGCCACTTGATGCTGGATTGATGAGAGCAGGGATTGACCACACCCCTGTATATCAGAAGGGCAAGAGAACAAGAAAGAACTGCAACTCCATGGTGCCAAGCTGCAACCACATCCTGTACCTGCAGGCTGCTCTACAAACAGCTGCTCATAAAAGCACAAGATGGCCGCCCCACACCAGCCCAGAGTCCACCCATTTTCCTTCTCACTCACTGCTCCTGTTCAGCTTCCTCTGCCAGTCAGCACTCAGTCCATATCTCTGGCCTATCATCTGATGTTCAAGGTTTCAGGATCATCATCTGTGCCTATTTCACTTGGTGTCCCATGTCTTTGTTGCAGATGGTTGGCTCAGTGCTTCTGTCTGGGTCAACCATCTTGCCCTGGCGGCCTTCTATCTTCTTTTGATGGTTTCTTTATCATTCAATATTTTGCCCAGAGAATCCTCCAAAATTGTAAGTAGTCAAGGCTTGAAATTTTTTTTTTTTTTTCAGTTCTTTCACCAGTCTGAGAAATGCTGAGCATGTACTTCCTTTTGGTTTTCTAACTCCAGATCTTTGCACATTTTATCATAATACTGTACTTTGTCTTCTGGAGTTACCCGATGAAATTTTCTATTCATATCTTTGACTTCTTCATTTCTTCAAGTTGCTTTAGCTTCTCTATGTTCAAGAGAACATTTCAGAGTCTTTTGACATCCATTTTTGTCTTTTCTTTCTATCCTGTCTTTTTACTGACCTTTTGCTTTTTCTCTGATGATGTTCTTGATGTCATAACATGACGTCTGTCTTTTGTCAGTAGCGTCTAATGCATCAAATCTCTTGTTGAGATGGTCTCTAAATTCAGGTGGGGTAAATTCAAGGTCATATTTTGGCTCTCACTGGCTTGTTTTAATTCTCTTCAGCTTCAGCCTGAACTTGCTTATAAGCAATTGACAGTTTGTTCCACAGTCAGCTTGTTTTAACTGATATTTTCTTCAGAGTCTTTTCCCACAGATGTAATCAATTTGATTTCTTTGTATTCCATCTGGTGAGGTCCATGCATATAGTTCCTTTATATGTTGTTTAATAAAGGTATTTACAATAAATAAGTCACTGGTCTTCCAAAATTTTATTGTGTGATCTCCAGCATCACTTCTATCACCCAGGCCATATTTTCCAACTACGGATCTTTCCTCTTTGTTTCCAACCTTCACACTCTAATCACCAGTAATTATCAATATAAACTCCAGACTGAAGAAGTTAATATTGCTGTTGTTCCTGTTAAGTGCTGTTGAGTCAGTTCCGACTCATAGCGACCCTGTAAGGGTTTGCAAGGAGCAGCTGGTGAGCTTGAACTATCGACCTTGCAGTTCAAATCGGCCTGCAAGTCCAGCGCATTAACCCGCAGTGCCATTCAGTTTCATTATCACTGGCTTTAGTGGTTAGTGAATAAATTTGAATAATAGTGGTATTAACTGGTCTTCCTTGTGATGTTATTGTTAAGTGCAGTCACGTTGGTTACGACTCATAGCAACCATGTATAGGGTTTCCAAGGAGCAGCTGGTGGATTTGATGATGATCCTATAGCACAACACAGGTCTTCCTTGTAGGCATATGGATATTATCCTATCACAGACAACACTGTACTTTAAGACAGATATTGAAATGTTCTTTGTAGACAACAAATGCAAAGTCATTCCTCTTCAATTTGTCATTTCTGGCACAGTAAATCATATGATTGTCTGATTCAAAATTGTCAACATCAGTACATTTCAGCTCACTAATGCCTAAGATGTCTATCTTTATGTATTCCATTTCATCCCTGACAACTTCCAATTTTCCTAGATTCATACTTTGTATTTTTCACACTATGACTATTGGATATTTGCAGCTGTTTATCCTCATTTGGAGTTGTGCCCCATCAGCAAACACAAGTTCTGAAAGCTTTTGCTCAGTTCACACCATTATGTCCAACTCTATTTTGAGGAAGCAGCTCTTCCCCTTTCATATTTTAAAGTGTCTTCTAACCTAAGGATTTATCTTCTGGCCCTTGCTATTTATAAGGTTTTCCCTGGCTAGTCATTGTTCCATGATTAACAGTCTTCAACTGCTATTAATAAAGCTTTTGGTGATGCTGTAAGATAAGCACTTGACCACAAGGTTTTTTGAACCACAAGGTTGGCATTGGAAACTCACCAGCCACTCCTTTGAAACCCTATACAAGATCACACTCAATAAGACTTAATGAAAATAACAACCATTCAGAAGTGGTCTGTCTCCCTTTCCTAGTCTGTCTTCATCTGGAAGCTCATCTGAAACCTGTCCACCATGTGTGACCTGTTGGTGTTTAAAATACTGGTGTTATAGTTTCCAGCAGCATAGCAACATGAAAGCCACCACAGTACAACAAACTGGCAGACTCTTTAGTATAGAGTTGGTATTACTTTCATAATCAAAACTGTCTACCAAAACAATAAAACATTTTCAGAAGGAAGAAAGGGAAGAAGAAAGAAGGAAGAGAGGAAGTCTAGTTAGCTCTGAACATTGCAGAGAAGGAGGAATCAAAAAATTAGTCATAGGGAAGGGACAATCACTACTGGATCTTGAAGAATCAGAATTTCATAGCAGTTTACCAAGCATAGAAGAGAAAGGAGTCCATTTTATGCAAAAGGATCAAGTCTGTAGAAGTGTATGTGGAGAATGCACTGGTAATATGCAGAAACTAGCTCTGTCAGGGTAGGATATTCAAGCTTCAAAATGTAAAGGATGAAATTTCTCTGTCACCAACCTCTTAACCAAAACACAAAAACAATTTCCATGTGAGCCTGGTATTTCAATGCATTCATATAGAGAGCTCTCAGGTTGTTCTTAAGGGGTTCACAGGGAATGACCAGCCTCAACTCTGCAGTGAGAACATCTGCAGCTTCCTCTGCAGACAAGGGACATATAATTCAGTGAGTTCTGAGGCCCTTCCATCATGGTCATGAGGCCTTACTAAGCAGCATGCTATAGAAACAGTCCCTGGTGAGGCATGGGTCTTCTTGCTGATTTCACACTATCTGTTCCCAGAAGTTCACTTCTTACTTCAAGCCTTTTACGTACACATTTGTGACAAAGCAAGAAATTGAAAATCAGCAAGCTATTGTAAGGCTGTTTTTAAAAAAAACATTACTTTGTTAAAAACCAAACCTACTACCTTTGAGCCAATTCCAATTCATAATGACCCTGTAGAAGGGAGCAGAATCGCTCCTTAAGGTTTTCAAAGCTGTAATCTTTAGTGAAACAGACAACCACATCTTTCTCCCTTG
>NW_006408679.1:1659367-1661590 GCF_000296735.1 Chrysochloris asiatica | reverse complement strand
GAAGGACTGGTGCCTCCTGACAACATGTCCAACGTACAAGAGACGAAGTCATTCCATCCTTGTTTCTGAGACATATTCTGATTGTTGCTTTTTTTTTAAGGTTTGTATTACAGATTGAGTGTAAATTTACACGCAGATCATCAGTTTTACATTCAACATATCATACACCTTGTTTCATAACAACAATTATAATCTCCCTCCATGTACCATCAGGTAACAGTATTTCTTTCTATTCACTTTAGCTTTTTTTTAAAAAAAAACAAAAACAAAAACAAAAACAAAAAACAAAAAACAAAAAACCCCACTCAGGCAAATATGATAATTTACAACTCTAAAGGGCACATTCTGCAAGCCAGCCTCCTGGCACCACCTCTTAGTCCCTCTCTTCCCAGGAATCTAGAGTCCTCAGCTGCTCCCTCTCGCCATGACCCTATCTCTGCCTCCGTCTCTGGTGTCCCTACTTCTCTGGATAAGGTTCTGCATTCTGCTTGTTGCTTTTCTCCCTTGATGTTCCTTGGGTCCTCTGTTTCTGGACTGTAAAATTAACGACTCACCTGTTATTGTTACAAAACTTCTACCCTTAAAATTGTGATAGTCACAATTAGTCATGATGACAATTAATCACTATTGAATCATACAAGTCTTATCCCCATCTTTTCACCAGACCCATCTAGAGAAGATGAAAACTATTCAGTGGGGACTCTTTCTCCACCCGCCTGCCCCCCCTCCCCTTAAACTATACTCCCTATTGGAATCTGGTAAACCAGTCACTTCATGCCTTATTCACACCCTCATTTTACATAGCCAATGTCTAAGTTGCCCATCCTTATCTACCCTGTGTACAGAGGAGATAGTATTGATACTTGGTGTGAAGACTCCTTCACTCTCTGTTGGTATTGAGAGTTACTACCCCCATGAGTACAGGTCAGGTTTATCAAATTGTAGCAATTTACCCTTGTTCCCTTTATCAAAAAAAAAATTGTGTGTGTGTGTGTGTGTGTGTGTGTGTGTAATCTTCCTCTAGTCGAGTTCTGGTTATCAAGCCATCAAGGCTAGGTCAAATGGGTACTGTCTGCAAGTTTGGGTGTTCTTGTGCATCTTCCCTCACTTCATATCAGCTGAATGTGTCACTCTCAGCTCTAGCCCTCTGTGGCTATGTCCCTGTCTATGGGCTCAAGCGTCCCCAGGTCTCACCACACTTTGGACCAACCAGCCCTTCCTCTTCTTTCTCTCATCTCCAGGTCAATGGGACTCTATGGAACATGGTTGAACTCAGCCCACTTCTTCATTGCTGCATTTCCCCCTCTTCCACTCACCATTAGACCAATGTGGTTGCCAGCAAGCTTACATGCCTGTTCATATGTTCCCTTTGAGTTTCGGTCTTAGAGGGGAGTTTGTCCTGAAGGAACTTGATTGTTTGCCTTGATGTCTTCCTGGCAAACAGCTTGCTTAATCTTGTAGTAGCCAATCATGCTGATATTTTTGTTTTGGATTTTTCCTGATGGTCTTTCTTTGCAGCTGTATCTTCTGTTGGTCTAACTGTTCCAGGCTGGTCTACTTGTCCTTGTTAGTGGGAATTTCCCACCTCATAATGTTCTTGACGGGACTCAGGATTCCACCTAAGGTCCTATACTCTACAAAGGGTTTGCAAGATGCCTATTTCACTGGGCAAGTTCTAGAACCCTTTTTAGGTATTCCATTCAGTTATAGACTGAAGACGGGCTTACAAGTGTTCTGTAATTATGTTTTCCAACATTCCTTCCTATCCCACTCAAGTGTCTATTTTACAATAATAGTAGGCAAGGGAAACCGATATTCATAAGACTGTCAAGCATTTTAGTATTATTTCCCCTCTTCAAACTATGCCTAGATCTCTGTATCACAGAGCCTTATTGTTCCAAGGTTGAGTGAGCATCACTATTTACCTCTGTCCCACTTAGGCCATGCAACACTGTCTCAGTATTCCCTATCTATCTTATTCTTCCACCTCCTCTCCCTTCTTGTATTGCCCTCCCCAACACCTGAACTAAACCCCCCACCCCAACCCCACTCTTGTGGTTACCTTATAGTCCATGAACTCTTCCCTCCATTTAAGACAGTCTATTTTATTTTGTAATTTACCTGACCTTCCCACTACCTGGGTCTCTGTTCCTCTGTGTTTACCTTCTTTCACATTGTAATTGTTTTGATCATAGACTGACCGCACAGATCCTCTGTTCTTAT
>NW_006408679.1:1650364-1658551 GCF_000296735.1 Chrysochloris asiatica | reverse complement strand
TATTTTTATGCTTTCTGATAGCATAAAAATTATTGCCTCTGGGTAGATGTGATCAGGAGATGGGCTTCCCTTTTCACTCTTCTTCTTAAGAAATTTCAAGATGCTACTGTTGGTCATTGTGACACAACTCAGGATTTAATTTTTGGCCTATTTATTTTTTAGTCTGCCTGTCCTGCTTGACAATTCCCATTCAGGACTTTTTCCTTGTGATAAACATTTCAGGGCCGGCTGTGGCCATTTTGCACTGCTGTTTGGTTTTAAGTTGAAACTGTCACTTTAAAGTTTGAGGAGATCTGTGTGGATGCATAATAGAACACAGGGGTGGGGTGGGGTTTTCACTCACTCAGGCACCCCCTCTAGTCACTAGAATGGAGGTACGTAGACAGTGAGAGACCATCGAATAGATACAAAAGAAAAGAATGTCTACACCTTTATCTCCGCAGTTCTGTTAGGTGTCCGTGGCTGCTCTGATCTTCCCCTGCTTGGTCTCACCCAAGATGGCAGCTCTGGGAGCAACTGAGCATCTTGAATTAGAAAGCAATGGATTTCTTGCTTCTGATACAAATTCCCCTAGCTGTAATCCTTCCAACCTTCTAAATATTCCTTTATATGTGGTTCAGAGTTCTGGCACCATCCCCTGAGCCTGCTCGGTCCAGTATTCTGTGTTGTTGCTGACGGAGCTCCTCACTGCAAATCCACCTGATCCACCATCTTGTTTCTTTCCTCAATATTATTATCTTTAAATTATATTTTTCCACTAACTTTCTGAATTCCTCTCAATCCATGTATCTGATGAGTTTGCAAAGGCACCTATATATTTATTTTATTTTATATTTATGGCAAAAAGAAACAAAATCTGATCTATATATGTTGCTGTTGTTGTTGTTAAGTACTGCCAGGTCAGTTCCAACTCATATTGACCCTGCATAGGGTTTTAAAGGAGCTGCTGGTGGGTTTGAACTGCCAATCTTGCAGTTAGCAATCCAGGACTTATCCTCCAGCACCACATCAGGACTTATATAGGCTTGTTATTTGGAGGCTCAGATTGGTGACCATAAAATGAGGTTACATGTTCATGAAAACTTTTCAATAGTCTAATGCAATGTTCTTGTGTTATTATTTCTGACTTGTGCTAAATAATTTACTGATGATGTTTTTTATCATTCTTATGCTAAAGTAAGAGTCCTGGTATGGCACTGTATGATAAGTACTGGACTGCTAGCCAAAAGGTCAGCAGTTCAAACTCACCAGTTGATCCTCAGAAACACTATACAGGGTCACTATGAGCCAGAGCCAGCTCGACAGCACTTAACAACAACAATAAATGCCAAAGTAAGATATTTAACTATTGTAAGTAGTTATTAAGTTTGTTGTTGTTGTTAAATACTATTAAGTCCGTTCTGACTCACGGTGAGCCTGCACAGGGTTCCAAAGTTATACATCTTTGTGAGAGCAGAAAGTCTCATCTTTCTCTCATGGAGCAGCTGGTGGGCTTGAACCCCCAACCTCATGTCTCTCAATGCAGTGCTTATCCTACTGTGCTCCCTTATTAAGCTTAATACTTTAACAAATGTCCTACATTTCTTTTTCATTGGCTATAAAGCAAAGATAATTGACTTTCTTTTCAGTGTTGAATTGCATTTCATACTTCAGGTTGCTGGGAATAATCATTTGAGGCAATTTGTGGTGAAAGTCATTAAAGGATTTAATTCTCAGCAGGTTATTTTTGCTATGTTAAATTTTGTGGGAGTGGGTTGGGGTAGAGGCAATCCTGCTGACCAGAATAGACACTAGGTAGTTGACAGACCACTGGCACCTTGTACAAAGCAATCTTGGGAGAGGGCTATGATGTTGCCTGGAATAGCAAGGCTCTGTCTTCCATCACAGTGTTTTCATTTCACCTGGTCTTTAGTGCCCTTGTTATAATACTGTCTAACCTTTTAAGCAAATTGCGACTATGGCTATTTTAATATGAACCATATCACAGCAAGTCTCTAGCACTCAGGTTTTTAAAAACATCTTGTTTATAAGATAAACTTTGCTATTCTTTTAAATTTGAGTCCAGATTAATGTGTTGTAGTGATAATGAATTATTCTACAATTTCAAATTTACCAGAGTCAAAGGAAAACTCATGGAGATGAGTATTTTCATCCCCCCCCTCACCCCTATAGGCTACCCCTCCCTAAAAAAATGATTATACATTCCCCATCTGTCCATAAAACAAAGATAATTTCTTCCTTCATCACGTGTAGAATTTTTATTTCTATCCCATTATTTCCAAAATAAAATAGTTTAGAAAGTGTACATTCATGCCTTCTATTAAATAGCATTCCTACTTTTTAAATTCTGTGCATCTCTGTGTAACGTTGACTTAAATCTGAGTCCTGCTGTGGTGCTGTGGGATAAAGCACTGGTCCACAAGGTCAGTTTGAAACACTAGGTCAGTGGTTCAAACTCACCAACTGCTCCTTGGAAACCCTATGCAGTGTCGCTATGAGTTGGAATCAACTCGATGGTACTAAATAACAACAAGCAAGCATGTAGTAGGATCATCAAACTTAATCTCTCTCTTAAAAAAAAAAAGCTTTTATTATACACTGAGTGATAGTTGACATGGGAGAACATCAGTTTTGAACTCATTCTATCATATTTGTATTTCGTATCATTGCAAATGATTACAATCCCCTCTGTGCATCACAATTCAACAGTATTTGCTTGTATCCCACCCCCCCCTTTTTTTTAAATGTACATAAAAACACTTAGGAATTTATAATCATTTAAACAACCAAAGGGCACATTCTGCAACCCTGCCTCCTGGCATTAAGCACACAGTCTTTCTCTTTCCATGCATCTAGAGTCCTCAGCTGTTCTAGCTCTCCATGCCATCATCTCTGCCTCCTTCTCTGGTGTTGCTGCGTTCCTGGTTATGGTCCCACATTCCACTAGTGCTCTTCTCCCTTGATGGTCCTACAGTCCTCTGTTCCTGGTGTAAGATTACCCACTCCCCCTCCCCCCATTTTTGTGGGCAGGTCATCTTTATTGGGGTTCTAGATGGGGTTAAGCCTTAATTGTGCTGTTCTGGGGTTGACTTTTAAATTTTTAAATTCAAAGGGAAGTATACTGCTAATTAGAGGTTGGAGTTAAACTTCAGACATGAATGTTTTGATAGCATCGCATCATATCAAAGTCTTTGACAACTTTAAATCACCTCTGGATTACTTATACTACCTAATACAATGCAAATGCTATGTAAACAGCACTTAACACTCTCTCTTAGAATTATGTGGTAGTTTACACGGGAGAACATTAGTTTTACATTCCTATCCTATACTGTTTCATTGCCATGGTTAGAGTCCCCTCCATGCATCATCAACCAACCAAAGGGTATACCCTGAAAGCCAGTTTCCACCCCCCACCCCCCCAGTCATCAGCACACATCCTCTCTCCCTCTCTGGGTCTAAAGTCCCCAGCTGCTCCATCTCTCCACGGCATCATCTCTGCCTCCATCTCTGGAGTCACTGCTTCTCTGGGTAGGGTCCTGCTCTCTGCTCTTCTCCCTTGATGGTCCCAGGGAGTGCAAACTTCTACCTTTATAGTTTTGACGATAGAAATAGTCATGATAACAATTATTTATTATTGAATCATAAGAATCTTATCCCCATCTCCTTTCACCAGACCCATCTAGACAAGATGAAAACTAGTCAGTGGGGATTCTACCCTCCCCTGCACACTCTGAAACTAAACTCCCTCTTGAAAACTTGTAAGCCAGCCACTTCGTGCCTTTATAGCTCCCGCATTTTAGGTAGTCAATGTCTAAGTTGCCCATCCCTATCAACCTTGTATACAGAGGGGATATGTTTGATCCTTGATGTGAATACCCCTTCCTTCTCAGTTGGTAGTTTAAGCTACTCCACTCGTAAGTCAAGTTTATCAAACTGTAGCAGTTTAAACGTGTTTCCTTTATTAAATTACTTTATCTTCCTTCTAGTTGAATTCTGATCATCAAGCCATCAAAGCTAGGTCATATGGGTACTATCTGCAAGTTTGGGTGTTCTTGTGCGTCTCTGCTCACTTCATATCAGCTGGATGCTTCACTCTCAGCTCTAGCCCTCTATGGCTATATACTTGTCCATGGGTTTAGGAGTCCCCAGGTCTCACCATACTTTGGACCAACCAGCTCTTCCACTTCTCTCTCTCATCTCCAGGTCAATGGGAGTCTGTGGAATGTGGTTGAACTCAGCCCATATCTTCATTGCTGATTTTCCCCCCTTCCACTCACCAGTAGACCAACTTGGTCATCAGCAAGCTTACATGCCTGCTCATGTGTTCCCTTTGAGTTTCAGTCTTGGAGAGGGTGACTTAATCTCTTGATATTAGGGATTTATTTTAGATAATTATGCTAAGACATTTATAAAAAGAAAATGGAACTACTACAGTAAAAATAAAATTGGTTTCAAAGAACTATCTAGATATTATTTGGCTGCTATACTTTTATTTTAATACTGCAATAGTTTATACTTTCACATTGCTCTTCTTTGGAACTGTAACTATATTTGCTTGTTTATTTTTATTTTTAAATCAAGTATTTTGTTATCTACTTAAAAGAAAAGGCTCACAGGAAAGTGAAGTTAGAAAATCTTCAATTCTTTTGTCTTAGGATATCTCACTATTCAGATTCTAAAAAGTTAGCAATTTTCCAAAATTTTTTTCAGAACGTCTTATTTGGTCTACTGCCTACTGTTGATTCTGACTCATAGAGACCCTATATAGGGTTTCTGAGGCTGTAAATCTTTATGGGAGCAGAGTGTCCCCTTCCTCCCAGCTACCATTACTGTGATACATTATATGTACCTCATGACACACCACAGTCTTCTTGGAATGAGAGGGAAGAGCCAAATATGGAGTTAAGGAAAAGAAGTTGTGGGGCCCGCCCGTTCTGTGCCTGTTTAATTCCATTATCACAAAGGCAGGGGGCATTCAGTGACCCAAGTTTGACCCCAGTATAAACATCCAAGTGTCGAGTATAAGGATGTGGGCATAGAAACACATTTCAATCAGTACCTAAAAGTACAGGGAGATTTCCGGGTCCTGGAACGGGAAGGTCTAAACCAAATAAAACATCTTCCCAGGAGGATCAGCAGGGGCCAGGAGAAGCAAGATAGTCTTCCTTATAACCAGCTTCAGGTAATGGGAAGGAGTTGTTGATGTTGTTAAGTGCTGTCGAGTCAGTTGCCTCTTATAGTGAGCCTGTATAGGGTTTCCGAGGAGCAGCTGGTGAGCTTGAACTACCAACCTGGCAGTCTAGCACACTAACCTGCAGCACCACACCAAGGAGAGACCTGTCTAAAAAGCAGGTCTTGGGAGCTCTGGCAAGGCCACTGCTTTCACCCACACACATTTTCTCAGTCACCCAGCACCAACCAGTTATAAACTACAGCCTTAAGTTAATGGCAGGGAGCCAGCAACTGCCTCCTGTACTAGCCAGGCAGCATCTCCACAGGGCCAGGCTCCTGGAGCTGTGCTCAAGCAGGCAGCCTTCAAAGTACTACCCCACACATCTTCATTCTTAGCCTTCCTTAGCAGACGTCAACACTACCCAGGCTCTGTCAGCTCTCTTCTCATAGGTAAACTCTCTCAAAAAGGAATTGGGCAGCACATTATTTTCATATTTAAAATGGAACACTCACAAGGAAGTCCAAATATCTCAAAAAATCTCCTTTTTTCTCTCTCGTCATTTCTGCACTCTTCCTGTTTCTCTGTCAGGATTCTAAGGTTAGGTGTCTTTCCTAACTTTTCTTTCCTCTTGGTGTTAACTAGGGTCAAAAGGCAAGCACAAACAGCTTTTTATCAGGTTCTGCAGGATGTGATTTCTACCCAGTGTCCTATAGAGCCCTGCTCTGTAAGTCAGACACACTTAGTGTCTGACCACCCCTATTTAAATGCTCCACAGATCTACAGAGACAGCCTGCCACACCATCTGCAGCAGCTAGCTCCCCCAGCTCTTAGGTAAAAGGCCTTCAGCAGCTGGTTTATTCCAGTCTCCTTGAACACAATTTCCTATCCATTTTACACTCCCCTTTCTAGGCTCCAAGTCTATCCACACTACTCAGTCACTTAATCACAGAGCACATCCAAAGCCACACATCATTGTGTTAGCAGGTCTATCTCCACATGAGATTTCATTTGGAGCTGTTCTGCTGTATACTACCTCAAAACTCAGTCAGGGTTTGCTTCATATTCCAGCCAAACTGACAATAAACTGTCTCAAGCCCAGTTTTCACTCTCTCATCCATGGCATCTAACAACTGAAAAAGAACATCAGCCCAGCATCTCTAATTATGTCTTTATGCGAGTTCTTACATAACAATCTCTGTGTGCCTCATGGTTTTTATTTTTTTCTGCAAACCTTCCTTTTGTCAGCCTTTTCTAAAATCAGTTAACACAACTATAAATGTCTTTAAATAATTGTTGCCGTATGGGCAAATGAATACAGGTTTGCCTTTCTTGTGTTCTCCAATCTTTTATCTTTTTTCATATTAACTCCTCTTGATCTGTGTTTTACTTCACAGCTCTATCAAGTTTGAAGGGGGAAGACCCATCTGGAATGACGTGCTCCCTCTTATGGCCACTCCTTATCTGACAGTCCTTACTGCATTACTTCTCTGACGTGCCCATGAACACTCTTGTGTTCTACTATGCCAGTTTCTCTCCCCTAATAACTCCTGGTAGCACAGTGGGTTACACAGTGGGCTGCTAACTGGTAGGTCAGCAGTTCTAATACACCACCCTCTCTACTGGGAAAGATGAGACTTCCTGCTCCCTTAAAGATTTACAACCTAGGAAACCCAATGTTGTTAAGTGCCATCAAGTTGGCTCTGACTCACAGTGACACTGTATAGGGTTTCCAAGGAGCAGCTGGTGGGCTTGAGCTACTGACCTTGTGGTTCAAACTGACTTTGCAGAGTATTAGCCCACAGCACCACACTAGGACTCCTAGGAAACCCTGTACAGAGTTGCTATGAGTTGAGACTAACTCTACAACACACAACTACCACCACCACCAATAATTCCTGGTATGGCAATGTAAGATAAGCGCTGGGCTCTAACAGCAAGGTCGGTGGTTCAAACCCACCAGCCACTCTTTGGAAAACTATACAGGGTCACTATGAGTCGGAACTGACTTAAGGGCACTTAACAACAACAACACTAATTCCTGCACATGGTCCCCTTGTAGGGGCACTATATTATCACCCATGTGATCACAAGGCTAAGAGGCAGCAGGAAATGAGTACTATTGTCCATCTTATATATGAAATGTTAAAGTTTGGAGTCATGTCACTTAACCAAGTCAAACAAACAAGATGCTTTGATTAAAGCTGAGATCAGAAAATTCTACTAACTAGATCTTAACTTTAAAAGAAGGAAGAAAACCTCATCATGGTCTAATTTCAAATCCCTGCCCAGTTTCTTTTCACACAGTCCATGGCAATTAACATAGCTGGGGCTTGTTAAATGTTGGTTCACTGTATCTGGCACTAACAGGCTCAATGGGAAGGCCCAAGCTGTTGACATCACTTTCTCCAGCATGCGACCCATTGATTCCCACCCCCGAAACCACATCCTGAGGAAAAGAAAAACTTCTGGAGAATAAGAACTGTATTCCATACAAGTTCACTAATACAAACAGCAGTGAAGATAAGTTATAAGAAATATTCAAAAGAAAAATGCAAGCAAAGACATAGCAACCCTTCTAAAGTTGGAAAGGAAGTATTTTCAGTATTACTAAAATGTTATTTTTAATCTCCAAATCTCTTTAATATAATTGTTACAGACATAATAGTGTTCAAAGCAATTGCTGAATGAAAAAGTGAATAAAAAAATTGTATTTACTTAGAAGCATTCCGAATGTCAACAAAACAGCTGCAACCATTTTTGTTTGCAATTAGAGTGGTATTCAGTTAACAATTACTTCATATAAGCTGCATCAGACAACTGAAGATGAAAAAAAAATCAAAAGATAAAACAAAACTACCATCCCTATATATAACTAATTTGTGCTATGCACCAACAAGAACCTGCTTCAAATGTCCATGCCAATTTACAACCCTCATACTCCGGATAACATAGTGGTTACAAATCAGGCTGCTAACCTTAGGATCAGTGGTTTGAAACTACCAGCTGTTCCG
>NW_006408679.1:1647995-1649959 GCF_000296735.1 Chrysochloris asiatica | reverse complement strand
CCGTCAAGTCGATTCCGACCCATAGCAACCCTGTATACAGTTTCCGAGGACAAGCTGGTGAGTTTGACCCTCTAACCGTGCAGTTCAAATGACTTTGCAGTCCAGAGCATTAACCCACAACTTTAAAGATGAGAGAAAAACAAAAAAACTGCCCTAGAACAAATTTATTCATCATCATCTTTATCTTCCTCCTCTTCCTTCTTTTCCTTGCTTTTCTCAGCGTTGACAACTTCCTTTTTGACTGCAACAGGCTCAGTAGGCAGTGATATCCTTTTTGTTCTTCTCCTTCAGCTTAGCGTCCTTCTTCTCATAAATTTGCTCATCATAGACAGCAGTATTAGTCCACATCTCGCCCAGTTTCTTTGCAATATCACCAACGGATAGGCCTGGATGCTTGCCTTTGATTTTGGGGCAATACTCCAAACAAGGAGTACTGGTGTGGAGCTGTGGGCTAATGTGCCAGACTGCAAAGCCGTCTGAACTGCAAGGTCAGTGGTTCAAGCTCACCAGCTGCTCCTCAGAAACCCTATACAGGGTCACTATGGGTAGGAACCGACTCAACGGCACTTAACAAAAAAAAACTCCAAACAAAACAAGAAGGCCAAAGAAGTTCTCTTGGGTGCACTGGGATATTTGAACTTCTTTTTTGTCTCCCTTTTAGGTGGGATATAGGTTTTTATTTCTCTCTATAACGAGCCTTGTCCACCTTTGCCATGTCTTCAAATTTTCCTTTCTCTTTAGCAGACATAGTGTTCCATAGCTCTGAGCACTTCTTGGAAAATTCTGAGAAGCTGACTAACGCATCTGGGTGCTTCTTCATGTGCTCCTCCCAGCAGGTTTGCACAAAAAATGCACAGGATGACATTTTGTCTTTCATCTTCTTAGTATCTCCTTTGCCCATGTTTAGTTATTATTATTATTATTTTTTCCATCTGTGAGGCACAGAGTTCACCCAGTACTGTGCAGCTCTGCCTTGCCCAGCACAGTCTCTATGGAGCTCAATATACTGCATAGATTGGTTTATAATCTAATAACTACTGGTTAGAAACAAGCACAACTTCATCTGGGGTTAGGCCCTACTTATGACATTGTTTTAAATCATCAATGCTTTGATTAGTCATTAAAACATCTGCCTCTTGGTCTATGTACAGGTTCCTCATGAGCACAATTATACTCATAGTTCACAATGTTGTTTATAGCTTGTCATGATCCACACAATTGAAGATCTTTGTGTAGTCAACAAAGCACAGGTAAACCACTGGTCTGTCAGTTTGTCATACATGTGGTGGCTTGTAAGTTGCTGTGATTCTGGAAGCTACGCCACAGGCTATTTTAAATACCAACAGGGTCACCCACAGAGGACAGATTTCAGTTCAGCTGCCAGACAAAGACAGACTAGGAAGAAGGAGTGAGGAACTACTTCCAAATATTTAGTCACTGAAAATCTTATGAATAGCAGACAAACACTGTCACATATAGTGCTGGAAAATGAGCCCCTCAGATTGGAAGGCACTCAAAATGTGACTGGGGAAGAGCTGCCACCTCAAAGTAGAGTTGACCGTGATGACTCGAATGGAGTACAGCCCGTGGGAGTAAAGCCTGAGGGAACTTCATATGCTGATGGGGCACAACTCAAAAAGAAAATAAACAGCTGTAAACATCCATTAATAATCAAAGCATGGAATGTACAAAAAATATGAATCTAGGGAAATTGGAAATTGTTAAAAATGTAATGGAATACATAAACATCGATATCTTAAGCATTGGTGAGCTAAAATGGATGGTATTGGCCATTCTGAATCTGACAACCACATGGCTTACTATGCCGGGAATGACAAACTGAAGAAGAATGGTGTTGCATTCATTGTCAAAAAGAACATATCCAGATCACTCATGAGGTACAACGCTGTCTGTGATAGGATAATATCCATGCACCTACAGGGAAGCCCAGTTAATACCACAAT
>NW_006408679.1:1640656-1645935 GCF_000296735.1 Chrysochloris asiatica | reverse complement strand
GCTGCCAAAAGAATAAACAGATCTGTGTTGGAAGAAGTGCAGCCAGAGTGCTCTTTGGAGGCCAGGATGACCAGACTTTGTCTCTCATACTTCAGACATATTGTCAGGCTGGATCATTCATTAGAGAGGGATATTATGTTTGGTAAGGTGAAGGGTAAGAGAAAAAGACAAAGACCCCCAGAGAGATGAATTAGCAAAGTGGCAGTATCAGTGGGCTCAAGCGTGGCAACAATCGTGAGGTTGGCCCTTGACCTGGCAGTGTTTCATTCTGTTGTACTATGAGTTTGTATTGAGTTGTTGGCACCTAACAACAAACATCTTTCTGGTAGTCTCTGCTTTCAGGCAAGATTCATTTGACCTTAGCAATGATATCCCTTGTTTTGTATCTTCTTCTGAATCTGGCTTAAACCTCGAACACCTGGATGTTTTCTTTTAATGTATGGTTACAGTCATTTTTGTATTTAGTAAAACTTTACTCACTTGCGATATCAATGATATTGTCCAATGATTTCATCATTCTGTTGGGTCACCTCTCTTTGGAATGGGCATTAATACTAATGGCTTCCAGTCAGTTGGCCAAGTAGTTGTCTTCCAAATTTCTTGGCATAGATGAATGAGTGCATCCAGTGCCGCATCATTTTGCTGAAAGATTTCAATTTGTATTCTACCAATTCCCAGTGCCTTGTTCGTTGCCAATGTCTTCAATGCACCTTGGACTTCTTGCTTCCAGATCATTGGCTCTTGATCATATGTTATATCTTGAAATAGCTGAACGCTGACCATTTCTTTTTGGTACAGTGACTCTGTTTATCCCTTCCATCTTCTGTTGATAATTTCTGCATCATGGAAAAGTAAAGGGTAATCAAAAAACAAAGAGGAAGACCTTCTACAGGATAGGCTGACATAGTGGCTGCAACAATGGGCTCAAACATGATACAATTATGAGGATGGAGAATGGTGTAGGAGCATCACATTCTGTTGCATCATAGGCAGCATTATATTCTATTGTACAAAGGGTCACCATGAGTCAGAACTGACTCCATAATAATCTGGAGTACCTGCTCTGGTAGCATCGTGGTTATGAATCGGGCTGTGAACCGCAAGGTCTGCAGTTAGAAACTACCAGCTGCTCCGTGGGAGAAAGACGAGGCTTTCTGCTCTCGTAAAGATTTACAGCCTCAGAAACCCTGTTCAGGGTCACTATGGGTCAGAACCGACTCAACGGCACTTAACAACAAAAATAGTAACAACAGTGGCAACTTACCATGCTATTATAAACTGTACAGGAAATAACACAAGGTTGTAAGCTTTCGTACTTGGTCAACCTTTATGTTTGATTATATAACTATAACAAAAACTCACTGCTATCAAGTCAATTCCAAATCATAGCTACCCTATAAAACAGATTAAAACTGTTCCATAGGGTTTCCAAAGCTGAAAACCCTTGTAGAAGAAAACTGCCACATCTTTCACCCAAGGAGTAGCTGGTGGACTCAAACTCATGATCTTTCTGTTATCAGCCAAGTGCTTCAACCACTGTGCTATTAGTGCTCCTTTCATATAACCGTGTTGTTGTTGTTAAGTGGCACCAAGATGGTTCCACCTCATAGCCAACCTGCATAGGGTTTCTGAGGAGTGGCTGATGGGTTTGAAACGCCAACCTTGCAGTTAGCGTCCCAGTGCTTATCCTACAGTGCCACACCAGGATTCCTTTTAACTATATATATAATGCTATGTTGTTGTTGGAGTCCTGGAGTGGCACTATGGGTTAATGCGCTGGACTACAAAGTCGATTTGAACTGCCAAGTCGGCACTTCAAGTTTACCAGTCCTTCCTTGGAAACCTTATACAGGGTTGCTATGGATCGGAACCAATTTGACGGCATGTTGTTGTTAAGTGCTGACGAGTCGGTTTTTACCCTTAGAGACCCTGTCCAATGCATTAACCCACAGTGCCACTGCAGGACTCCATATAAAACTATATAACTAATTACATAATGATATGATTCATTAATTTTTTTACATGAAATCAGTATGAAAATAAAGAACTCATTATAAGTAATTACATGAAAATATTTCAATTTGTTTTTGTAATAATTTCTGGCAGGGGAAGCAGTTCTCCAGTGTTTGCTGTATAGTCAGAGACACTTGTGAAATCATAATATTTCATACCAAAACCAAAGCCAACTGCCACCAAGTCAATTCTGACTCACAGCGACTACAGGACAGAATAGAGCTGCCCCTAATTGTTTCTTAGGCCATAATGGAGTCCTGGTGTGGCGCTGTGAGATGAAGCACTGGACCATATGGTCTGTTTGAACCACAAATCAGTGGTTCAAACTCACAAGCCACTCCCTGGAAACCCTACACAGGGTCACTATGAGTCGGAAAAGACAGCACTTAACGACAACAATGTTTAAAGGAGCAGATTGTTACATCTTTTTCCCGAGGAGCAACTGTTAATAGTCAAGCACTTAACCTCTGTGCCACCAGGACTCCTAGTATCTCTGAACACTGGACTATATTCCAACTAGGACATTTTTGCAATGGAAAGAAATCTGGAGGACAAAAATAAGTTTAATTCTCCTTTAGTTGTATAAGGGAGATTAAGCTTAAAAAAAAAAGTCTTGCTTGAATTTCTGCTCTTTTTACACGGAAGGCAGCTTTGGAGAAAATAATTCTCCATACAATTACTTTTGAAAAAGTCAGTTCAACTTCAGTAGGCACAGACTGACACCACTTTCAAAAAAATTTTTTTTAATGCAGGTTTTTCTATTTAATGTCATATAAGGTAAGGACAGGTTGGGATCAACTCAACGGCACTTAATAACAACAAAGGCAAGGATTTAATAGCTTCTACTGCAGCTTTATCAAAAATCGCTTTGCTAAGTTCCTACTGGCAGTTTTTTTTTTTTTAAAGCATTTCTGGAAATATTCACTTTCTTTTCACTTCATCAGACTTTGAGAGATTGTTTCTATAGAAGACTCAGTAAAACAGTAGTTTAAGTAATGCCAATATTGCTCCTTACAATTTGCACACTCTTTTTTATCCCCTACATACAACAAAGGAGCTCTGGTAGCTTAGTGGTTACAAATCAGGCTGCTAACCTCAGGGTCAGCAGTTCGAAACTACCAGCTCTTCTGTGGGAGAAAGATGAGGCTTTCTGTTCCTGTAAAGATTTACAGCCTCAGAAACCATGTGCAGGGTCGCTATGAGTCGTTACTAACTCCAGGGCACATAACAAAAACAACACACAACATATGCACCAAAATAATTTATAGAAGTGGTGTTTCGGGGAATACCTAAAGAACCACATAATATTAGAATACATCTTAAAAGCTTGTGGCATAAAGTTGTGTCTCCAAACATCTACTTGTCATCTGACTTCTCAAAATAAGGATTACATACGTCAGCCCCTCCTGCAGCTAGGTATAGCACATAACAGTTTTGGACATGAGATGAATAGCAAAGTGACGCTACAATTTCAGGACATGTCCTTAAAGGAAAGAGTCTGTGCCTTCTCTCCCTTCCCTTCCTTCATCCTGCAGCTAGGAACACGGATGTGATGGTGAGTGCTCTCCCTTGGACTATGAGAATGAGGACCACACACTAGGAAAGTCAGACAGAATGGTGGAAGGGTCTGGGCCCAGGAAGACTATGGAGCCTTGAAACAAGCCCAAGTGCTACCTACATCTGGACTTTCAATTAATGAACAAATGAATTTCTGTCTTAAACTACTATCTTGGGAACTCTGTTACATTCAGCCAAAACAGCATCTAATACATAAAGATATTATGGATTAGGAAACTGAGCTGCATTCAAACCCACACTGAAAAATTTTACAATATACCAGGTTCTTTCAGTTCCACCAATCTATCAAGTCAAAAAAATGACCTCTCAAGTGCAATGCACTCGATCTAAAAATACCATTCTCTTCTAAGTTTTCAGTATTTACGGGTGATATCTTTCATTGTGTGTGTTCTGGTGAGGCGGGTGGACAGAGAAGTAGGAGGCAATATGACAGAGACTAGGTCATGCAACAGAACAGGTCTGGGTTTGAATACTAGTTCCTTACATTCTGGCTCTGGGGCTTCTCCAAGCCTCTATTTTCTAATCCTGAAGAAGAAAACATAATAATCTCTTCCTAATGCCATTGCTGCAGAAATTAGTGGGGATGACATATTAAAGGTAACTGGAATTGTACCTGAAGTCCTGATATCATACTGTAGGATAAGCAATGGACTGCTAACCACAAGGAAGAGGGTTAAGACCCCCAGCTGCTCCTTGGAAACCTTAAACAGGGTCACTATGAGTCGGATATGACTTGATGTTACCTAACATGCAGGTTCAACAAATGTAATTCTTTGCTTCCTTTCATAGTCTCTTGCATTTATTTGTTTCATGAGTTATTTGTAAAGTATCCACATACTATGTGCCAGGCACTATGCAGGGAAAGGAAGTAAATATAACAAAGACGATGCCTGTCTACCCTCATCAGGTTTTCTGGTACGTGTGAAAGGCATATAGTCAAGACAGAGGGAAATATTTTGAAAGAATAAATTTTAATTGTATTTCTTTCTTTTTATGAAACAATGCATGTTGATTACAAAAATTTGAGGACATATATTGTTATTGCTATGCGCCATTGGGCTGGTTCTGACTCCCAGTGTGACCTGAGGCACAACAGAATGAAACACTGCCTGTCTTGCCCCGTCCTCACAATTGCGTTTGAGCCCATTATTGCTGCTGCTGTGTCAGTCCTTCTTACTGAGGGTCTTCCTCTTTCATGCTGACTCTTCACTTTGTCAATCATGACATCCTTCTCCAGGGACTGGTCCTTCTTTGCAACATATCCCAAGTATGAGAAATGAAGTCTCACCATCCTCAGTACTAAGGGATATTCCAACAAAAGACTGATGTGTTCTTTTGGCAGTCCATGAGACATGAGGCCATTAAAATGCCAGAGCTTGCGTCAGATGCACCTTAGTCTTCAAAGTGACAACATTGCTTTTTAAAACTTTTAAGAGGTCTTTTGCAACAGATTTGCCTAATGAAATACATCATTTGGTTTTTTTTATCTCTGCTTCCATAAGCATTGATTATGTATCCAAACAAAATGAAGTCTTTAACATATTAAAAATTAAAAATGTATGTGCATCAAAAGACTTCACCCGAAGAATAAAAAGGGAACCCACAGAATGGGAAAACATTTTTTGCAATAACATATCAGACAAGGGATTCATTTCTAAAGTATATAGGAAACTATAACACCTCTACAA
>NW_006408679.1:1613797-1619629 GCF_000296735.1 Chrysochloris asiatica | reverse complement strand
GTTCTGCTGTGCATGGGGTCGCTATGAGTCGGTTCTGACTCGATGGCACCTGACAACAACAACAACAATATACGGAAAGCTGGTATTACTTTGGAGTCCTGGTGTGGTGCTGTGGGTTAATACGCTAGACTGCAAAGTCGGTTTGAACTGCAAGGGTGGTGGTTCAAGCTCACCAGTCGCTCCTTGGAAACCCTCTACAGGGTCGCTATGGGTCAGAACCAACTCAACAGCAGTTAACAATAACAACAAGTATTACTTTGCATAAATAAAAGTAACTGGATAAAAATAAAACAATACAATGTTATTTAATCCTAGTTAAATGATCCTAGCTCATCAGTTCTGTTTCCTAGCTCTCTCGTTCTCTCAGCTATCAGTGGCAGACAACTATTAAAGACTCACCTGCACCAAACTGAGATTTCCTTTTGACAAAATCAACAGGAATGAAAAAGAACTGAAGAGATACTTAACTAAAGGATACACAATTAGACCACACCATGTCTGTTCCTCCAATTGTTGTCATTTACCACTAGTGTGCTAAGGACTCTGGGAAGAGGAGGACAAATCATTTGGAAAACACAAGCTGGCTTATTGCATGATCACACTGCATTATTACCCTCTGTGCCATAGAGGAAATTATTATTATAACCATTATAATAAACCCAACTAACTTTCATGTGACCTTGAACCTCAAATCCTTCTCCATCCTCAGCCTTGCCATATTTGCAGTTTCTTCTTTAGGACAGACATCTGAATGGCTTATAAACCTCCTGCCTATTGCCAACAAGCACTGTAAATTCTTGTCGAAATTAATAAAGATGAGGAATTGAAATGAAAACACTTACATTTGTCTTGGGACCCAGCACCTCTTGTTGGAATTCATAAATATAAAGGTTTGCGGTATAAAGTAAGGGGAAAAGCCAAATCGAACCTCTTTTGAGCTTTGAAATGCATTATAAGACTGGGGGAGAAATGATCAAGATTTACTTTCCTAGTAATTATTTGTTCAATCTAAAATTATGATCTATTAACTTTGAAATAATCATACAAAGAGTGGGGCAGGATAGAAATTTAAGGCATAGTTACTTGCTAATCTCATCTACTCTCATTATTTTAGCTACTACCTATATATTAAACACGCCTGCATCTGTGTTTGCAACCCACATGTACCCCTCTAAGTTTCAGACATACATTTAACTCTCCATTAGACACCACCATCTTGATTTCTAGAATAACCTGAAATTTAACACATTCAAAACACAGTTCACTAATGTTCCCTTCACACTGTAGACTTACACCGGCATTCACAGTGTCCAGAATCACATCTAGGAAAGTACCTAAAGAGGATACTGTGAATCACCTTTTAATTTTTCCCCATGTCTAATCAAGAAAATATATATTGCCCCTTTTAAGGAATCCATGTAACACAAACATTCAATCAACTCCTATTTATCCGGAATGCTAACAGAAAATTATGTAACCGAATACCTTTTCTGATGAACAGAACCAGGAACCTAATTTTTAATTAATTAGGGTATAATAAAGCATACAACACTGCTAAATATGATGTAATACTTCTTATAGTTTTTAATGATTTAAGGCATGTCTCAAGAAAAATATAAAATTACCACTTCAATGGTATTACTCTATGTGTTTACTTGCGGATGTGAACATTCTGATTTCTTCAAACAAATAGACGATGGGACTGCAGACACAGGAGATGTAGGATAAAGGGCTGTGTGTGGCAGGTCCGGCTGTCCACTGAATAGGAACTCCCTTTTTTCACCCTTCCCTTCACCATCATGAAGGAGCTCTGGTAGCGTAGTGGTTATGAGTCGGAATGCTAACCTCAAGGTCAGCAGTTAGAAACTACCAGTCATTCCACAGGAGAAAGATGAAGCTTTCTGCTCCTGTAAAGATTTACAGCCTTGGAAATCCTATGCAGGGTTGCTATGAGTTGGAACGGACTCCACGGTGCATAACCACTACCACGTCACCATCATTGTTAATAACAGGCTCCCAGATTTGATAAGATACAGAGTGGTCATGCGCTTCAGGCAAGTCCCAGGATGGGAATCTGTCCATTTCCCTTGCCAGTGATAGATTGGGAACAGGTATATGCAACTCTGTAACCAATGAGACATAAGGGTAAATCTAACAGAGAAAGAGGTTTTGAGAAACATTTCATTGCCCTTTTTGATTTGGTTTTTTTGGTTGTTTTGTGTGTGTGTGTGGTTTTTATTTTAAAGGGATTTAAGGACAAGGTGTGGTATGGAGATGCAGATTAATGCACTGGTCTAAAAGGCTGGTTTGAATGACAAGGTCAACGGTTCAAGTGCACCAGCTGCTTCTCCAATACCCTATACAGGGTTGAAAACAACTCGACAGCACTTAACAACAAATAAGTTATCTCTTCTGGCCTTTGTATACTCTTCTGCAAGGCCATGATGCCCAGAACTTTAATGACATTTTACAGTCTGGAGAAGACAAGTCTGAAACAAAAGCCAAAGTCTGGGGAAGGCAGTGGAGAAAAATGTGAAGAACCTGGGGCCCCAGTCTATGCTGTTGAGCTGCTGAGTTATAACCATCACTTTATACTTGTAGTGTAAATTTGTGATATATTTCTTTACTCTTTGTTATGAATTCAATGTGTCCCTAAAATATGTGTTGGAATACTAACCCCTATACCTGTGAATGAAGGAGCTCTGGTAGCATAGTGGTTACAAATCGGGCTGCAAGCCTCAAGGTTAGCAGTTTGAAACTACCAACTGTTCCGCAGTAGAAAGATGAGGCTTTCTACTCCCGTAAAGATTTACAGCCTCAGAAAACCTGTACAGGGTTGCTATGAGTCGGAACCGGCTCCACGGCACATAACAACAACAACATACCTATGAATGAGGAGCCCTGGTGGTACTGTAAGATAAGGCTGCTTACCTCAAGATCAGTGGTTGAAACCCACCAGCTGCTCCATGGGAGAAAGATGGGGCTGTTTGATCCCATTAAGATTTTCAGACTTGATAGCCCAAAGGAGCAGTTTTAGCCTGTCCTCTAGGATTGTTATGTCAATACCAGTGAGATTCCTTTTTGGTATAACTGTGGATATAATCCCATTTGGGAATAAAGTTATTTTATTTTGTTATGTTAATTAGCCCAGATCGGTTTTAAGTTACATGCTTTTGAGGTATAAAAGAAACATATTAGGCACCTAAGCGAGATAATACAGATGAGGGAAGACAGTACCATGCCATATGAAGATCGCCAAGGAATTGAGAAGCAGCTGAAAAGACACAAGGACCTTCCCCCAAAGCTGGAGAGAAAATCTTCTAGAGTTGGCATCCTGAATGTGGACTGTGGTGCTGTGGGATAACACACTGGACTGCAAGGTCAGTTTGAACTGCAAGGTTAGCGGTTCAAGCTCACCAGCTGCTCCTTATACAGGGTCACTATGAGTCAGAACTGACTCGAAGGTACTTAATAACAACAACTGAAATAAATTTCTGTTCATTAAAGTCACCCACTTTTGGTATTTCTGTTAGAGCAGCACTATGAAACTAAGACACCAAGTTTTATTTTACTAGTTTTGTTGTGTGTGTGTGTTTTAACATTACACAATACAAGCTTTCCATTTCTTTTCCTATAAGAGAAAACTACAGGAAATAATTGTAAGTATTTTGCCTCTTTCAAATATAGGCTAAACAGAAGTTAAAAATAACAGTATACAGAGGGGAGAAAGGTCTATTGACTTAAAGAAGAAGTTGAAAAGAACTTCCTGTCTAAGGTACCTTACAAAGTGTATGTTATAATATTGATGAACTTTAGAAACATTACTTAGTAAAATAAGTCAGTCACAAAATGACAAAAATTGTGTGATCCCACCTACATAAAAAGCATAGAACAGAAAGTATATAGAAAACAGTTTGTTAGTGGTTACCCAGAGTGGAAGGAATGGGGAAAGGGGGACTCACTGCTTAGGGCACACTGAACTTCTGCTAAGGGTGATAGAAAAATTTAGAAACTAGCTTTTGTCCAAAACATCTAATTGATTTGTTTTCAACTGATTTGTTCTTAGGGCTATTCTTAGTAAAAAAAAAATGATTTCAACTACTATCATTCATGCATGAGAAACTAGTTGTTATTGTTGTTAGGTGCCAGTGAGTCAGTTCCAACTCATAGCAACCTTATGCACAACAGAACGAATCACTGCCCATCACAATTGTTGTCATGCTTGATCCCATTGCTGCTGTCACTGTGCCAATCCATCTCATTGGGGATCTTCCTCTTTTTTGCTAACCTTACACTTTACTAAGTATGGTGTCCTTCTCCAGGGATTGGTCCCTCCTGATAACATATTTGAAGTATGAGACACTGGATGTATTCACAGGGTACACCTAGAATTGTATCATCCTTGAAAAAAGCAAGTAAGATTCCTTAATTCATTTTCAAACTAAACAAAGTGAATCTTTAATTAAAGGGCAATTATCTGCACAGTGCTCTTTTGCTTCCATTCATGAAAGCATTTCTTATACTGTGACATTCAAAAAGAAATTCTAAAACAAGCTTGTAGCTTAAGTGTCCTTTTTCGTGTATATGTTTACTGAACTCCATTTTAGATCATATTTCAAAAAGCTGTACTGTTAATTTTTGGAGAAAAAGTATTGCTCCATTAGGTGAAACATGATTTCCTAACATGTTTTAATTGTTCATGTAGATGTAAAAAAACAGTTTTTCTAAATATTCTGAACTTTTAACATTATTTGCAAATCATAATGCTACTGAAATGCACAGTAACACAGTATTTTAATTTTGGAAAATGGACTTTCATTTGATATTAAGCTGATGTTTTGAAATTGTTCCTCTAAAAATGTTTTGAGTAAATAAATACTCTCTAACTTGTTCTAAACAATAGTGAGAAGTTCTACTCAGTCCTATTAGGGTTTCTATGAGTCAGAACCAACTCAATGGCGGTAAGTTTAAAGAAGACAGAACAGGGGCAAATGTGTTGAATTTTAACAAGAAGGTTTAAATTAGACACCAGGAGTCATCTTCTAAATAAGGATGTGTTTCTAGCAGAGCCTGTGAGGGCACATTTTCCTCATATGTTTATGATTTTATTATCATCATATATTATCATATATCATGGAACAACTCTGGGGAATCATCTCTTTGGATATGGTTCCAGATAATGGACTAGAGGAAGGGAAATCTATCTTCGGATCTGAATTTAAAATGGCATCATCAGACTATCAGACAAGTTTGTCAGTGATGGGTACAGTTCTCTGCACAGTGGTAATGCCCAAGAAGTTCCACAACCACAGATCAGCCTGAAAAATCATTACCTTCCTCATCCTTCTGCTATCGGCACATCTAAGCAGAATGAAGGCATAATCAAAGCAGTGAAAACAGAAGTGTAGGAGTATAAATTAAAAGTAGTATATGGCCTATATAAAAGATAACTGAAAAATAAGTATACAATAACCCAATTAAAAAATGGGTACAGGACATGAACAGACACTTCACCAAGGAGGGGATTTGGGCATCCAATAAACATATGAAGAAATGTTCACGATCACTAGCAATTAGAGAGATGCAAATCAAAACAACAATGAGATACCATCTCACACCAGCAGTAACAACGAAGATCAAAAAAGCAGAGGACAACAAATGCTGACAAGGATGTGGAAAGACTGGGACCCTCCTACATTGTTAGTGAGAATGCAAAATGGTCCAACCACTCTGGAAAGCAATATGGTGCTTCCTCAGAAGGGTGGAAATAGAAATACCTTATGATCCAGCAATTCTTCTACTTAGTATTTACCCACAAGAAATACAAGCCAT
>NW_006408679.1:1611583-1613697 GCF_000296735.1 Chrysochloris asiatica | reverse complement strand
AAAAAAATTATATAGCACTTACTAGGAGCAACATAAAAATCCTCACTTTTCTCAAGAAATACTGTGCCATTCACACAAAAATAGCAGAGTTCTGGAGCATGTTAGGATTATTTGCTAAACAAATTATGTCTAGAATTTTAGAACTGCATTGAATAGCTAATGCTTCAGTGCTTTTCTTTGGTGAATTAATAAACATCTGCTTATTATATACATGATAAAACAATGAATGTAATCAAGAGTGACTCTGTACAAATGTACCAAGACCAAAGATAATTAGTGGTTACCAGAGGTGAGTGGGAAGGGGAAATGAAGAGTTGCTGCTTATGGGATTCAGAGTTTCTGGTTGGGATAATCACTGCATAACACAATGAATGCAATAAATGTCATTTATACATTTTAAAATGGCAAACTTTTGGCTTGGCTATGTATATTTAATTTTTTTTTTTTTTTAAAGAGTGACCTATAAATATTTTAGTGATATGAATCTAAATATTAAATCTAAATTGTTGTTGATGTTGTTAAGTGCTATAGAGCCGGTTCCAACTCATAACAACTCTGTATAGGGTTTCCAAAGAGCAGCTGGTAGGTTTGAACTGCCAACCTTGTAGATAGCAGTCCAGTGCTTATCCTACAACACCACAGCAGGAGTCCAACAAATCTAAATTAGATGCTTTCTATTGTCTATGAGGACAATTTGATTTTGACAGATACCACTTTACTGATACATCCACATCTGTCACCTGTGAACTTTAAGGAAGGAGATGAACTTCCTGGAAAGAGGAATGGAGGGGGCCCATGACTAAGTCTAGGGAGACCAGAGCAAACTGGCAACATGGGCAGCTCCCATGCTCCCTTCCCTCCACAAACATGCCACCAACAAATAAAACATGAACTGGCACCAACCTTGTCAGAACTCTGGAAACCAATCAAAGGGTTTGAGCAAGTAAACATTTACTGACTCAAGAAAAAAACCAACAACGTAACTCCTCCTCAGGACAGCATGGCCATCTTAGAGAAGCAGTAGATGACACTCCTAGTGACGGGATGTGGTCTCTGGCTTTAGAGGGAACAAAATAGGTTTTATTCCCACATCAGTGCATGTGTCTGTTCTAATCTGTTTGGGGACTTCTTGAAGGAATGGAGCAAGACACTGATTGATTTTGCCAGTCTCAAAGCTCATGTACGGTTGAAGTGCAATAGGCAATGACCTAGGGCTGTGAGTACCTGTATCTGCCTGGGGTTAAAGGATGATATGAAAGTATACAACAGGCTCATGAAGCTTGAAAGGAGAACCTGAGAAAAAGTTTCTTTTGGAAATCAAAACTTTCAAAAGGGGAGTTGAGAAAGCCTCATACATGGCCAGGACCTGACACATGCTCTGAGAAGACCCTACACTAAGTGTTGAAACAGGGATCTGCAAAGATTTCTGGTTTTGTTTTATTTGTTTCTTAGTTTTGTTTTTCCTCCTAGAATTTTGTCAAATACTATATTCAAATGTCTAGAAAAGCTGTTGTAGTTAGGTGCCACTGAGTCAGTGCCGACTCATAGCGACCTTTTCAAAGCAGAATGAAACACTGCCCGATCCTGGGCCAACCTCACTATTGTTGCCACGCTGGAGCCCATTGATGCTGCCACCTTGCCAATCCATCTCACTGGGGGTCTTCCACTTTTTCTCTGACCCTCCACCTTACCAAACATGATATCCTTTTCCAGCGACTGGTCCCTCCAGACAATATGTCCGAAGTATGAGAGACGAAGTTTGGTCATCTTGGCTTCTAAGGAGCACTCTGGCTGCACTTCTTCCAACATAGATCTGTTGGTTCTATAGGCAGCCCATGGCACTTTCAATATTCTCCTCCAATACCATAACTCAAATGCATCAATTCTTCTACAGTTTTCCTTATTTACTGTCCAACTTTCACATGCATATGAGGTTATTGAAAATACCAAGGCTTGGGTCAGGCACACCTTAGTCCTCAAGCTGACATCTTTGCTCTTCAACACTTTCAAAAGGTCTTGTGCAACAGATTTGTCTGATGCAATACGTCGTTCGATTTCTTGACTGCTGCTTCCGTTGAGTGTTGATAGTTGATCCAAGAAGAATGAAGTCCTTG
>NW_006408679.1:1610308-1611483 GCF_000296735.1 Chrysochloris asiatica | reverse complement strand
AGGAATAGCCAGAAATATCACCATAGAGAGCTTGTAAATCTGTCTTCAGCTTATAACTGATTGAAATACCTTAAAGGGGGTTAGAAGTTGCCCAGTGAAAGACACCTCTTGTGGAGCTTTTGCATTGCATAAGACCATAGGTGGAATCCTGAAGCCCATGCAGAATCCTCTGAGGTGGGAAATTTCCACTTGAAAGGACCAACAGACCAGCCTGGAGCGACTAGAAGAACAGAAGATACTTCGTGAAAGAAAGACTGGCAGGAAAAATCAAAAACAGTAATGGCAATCTGATTTACTACTACAAGAACAAGCAAGCTGTTCGCCTGGGAGCCATCAAGGCAAGTGGTCAGGCCCCCTCAGAGCAAAACAACCTTCCAAGACTAAGACTCAAGGGGAATGCACAAGCAGGCATTTGGTATGGCTGGTGACCACATTGGTCACTAATAAGGGAAAATAAATGGGGGAAAATAGCAGTGAGCTAAGTCTGACCACATTCAATAGACTCCTATGAACCCAGGTGGAGACCTGGTAGGCCAGCAGTATGGCAAGACCCAGGGACTCCTGGGCCCAGAGGCAGTGAAATGGCCAGAGAGGACTAGAGCCGAGAGTGAAGCATCCAGCTGATATGAAGTATGCACAAGAACACCTGTACTTGCAGATAGTACCCACTTGACCTGGCTTCAATGGCTGGATGATCAGAAGTCAACTAGAAGAAGAAAGAAGAAGAAACAAAAGAGTAACCTGCTACAATTTGATGAGCTTTACCTATACTTATGGATGTAGTAGCTCAAAAAAGGGAACAAATCTTTACAGTGAGGATCACTCCCACCCCCTTGATACACAGCGTTGACAGGGATGGGCAACTTAGACACTGGCCACCCGAAGTGGGGGGGCTATAAAGGCAAGAAGTGACTGGCTTACACACTTTGAAGAGGGAGCTGAGTTCCAGACAGGGCAGGATGAAGGTAGAATTTCACTAGTTTCCAATCTGTTGGGACAGGGTTAATGAAAGAGGATGGGGATAAGACTCTTGCACAATAGTGAATAATTGCTATTAGGATTGACTGTGAGGGTCAGAAAGTAGAGGTAGATGTTTTGTAACAAAAAGGAGGGGAGTGATTGATTTTGCAGTCCAGGAGCAGAGGTCCCTGGGATCATCAAGTGAGAAGAGCAGA
>NW_006408679.1:1585022-1606957 GCF_000296735.1 Chrysochloris asiatica | reverse complement strand
GGAGTGATTGATTTTGCAGTCCAGGAGCAGAGGTCCCTGGGACCATCAAGTGAGAAGAGCAGAGAGTGGGACCCTACCCTGAGAGGCAGTGATGCCAGAGATGGAGACAGAGATGATGATGTGGACAGATGGAGCAGCTGAGAACACTGGACTCAGGGAGGGAGAAGGGCTGTGTGCTGACGGTCGGGGGGCGGGCCTGTGGGGTGTACCCTTTGGTTATTTGATAGTGCATGGAGTGGATTGTAATCCTTGCAATGAAACGAAATATGATAGGATGGTTGTAAAACTGATGTTCTCCCATGTAAACCCACATAAATCACAACAAAAACTTTTAAAAAAGGGGGGGAGGGGGGACAAACACTAAACAAAAAGACTATTATAGCCTTCAATGATTACCAAGAAAAAAAAAAAGAAGAAGAAGAAAATCCTGAGGCAGGGAAATAATTGGATATCCAGAGTTACAGCAATATAATATTCAAAGAATAATATATACATTTGAATTATGGTATTGGGGAAGAATATTAAAAGTATCATGGACTACTCAAATAACAAGCAAACCTTTCTTGGAAGCCAGAATCTCCCTAGAAGAAAGGATGGTGAGACTTTGTCTCATGAACTTTGAACATGTTATCAAGAGGGATCAGTCCCTGGAAAAAGCCATCATGCTCAATAGAGGATCAGCAAAAAAAAGGGAAGACCCCCACACACACACACAACGACATGGATTAACATAGTAACTGAAATAATGGGTTTGACTTATACCAAGTGAAGAGACTGAATCAGCATCCCCAATACAGAGTGATAGTGATGGGTCTAGATACACATTTAAAATTATTCTAATAAAATAAGAAAGAAACTTTATAAAAACATAGAAAGCAAGAGCCTTCATCTTTTGAATGCTGGACAATGAATAAGGAAGACTGGAGAAGAATTGATGCGTTTGATTACAGGCATTGGGCAAGAATAATGAAAGTACCATGGACTGCCAAAAGAACAAATAACTTTATCTTGGAAGAAGTACAGCCAGATTGTTCTTTAGAAGCACAGATGGTGAGACTTTATCTCATGTACTTTGGACACATTATCAGGAGGGACCAGTTTCTGGAGAAGGACATCATGCTTGGTAAAGTAGAAGGTCAGGGGAAAAGAGGACAAGTGAGACGACTGACACAGTGGTTACAACAATGGACTGAAACACAGGAACTATCATGATGGTGACAAGGAAGGCTCAGGATCAGCAGTGTTTTGTTCTGTTATACAACGGATCCTGATGAGTTGCTATGCACAGCATCTAACACCAACAAACAACATACCGCCTTAATCAATATTAACATCCTTAGCTATACCACGTACACCCTGGTATGATACAATGAAAAGAACACTTCACCTCTGTGGTATTCTTTATAAAAACTCACAATTTCAGTGTAATCATGAAAAAATAAGTCAAACATACCCAAAGTGAGGGACTTGCTACCCAATTCCTGAACAAAACTACTCCTTATATTTGTCAAGGACATGGAACGTACATCTGCCTAGAGAGAAAGACAAATACAAAACCCCAAACCAAACCCATCGTCACTGAGTGGATATATAGGGACCCTAGAGGACAGAGAACTGCTCTCTATGGTTTCTGAGACTATAAATCTTTATGGAAGAAGGCAGCCTTATCTTTCTCCCTCTGAGCAGTTGGTGAGTTTGAACTCCTTGAAGTTACCAGTCCAGTGCTTAACTCACTGTGCCACCAGGGCTCATCTTATGAGATGATGCAATTGGATAATTGTACTAACTTCACAACTTTTCTTTAAATCTACTATAACTCTGAAGTAAGAGTTTATTGTTTTGAAACAAAGAATGTTTAGGGACCTTATTGGAAACTGCCACAGACCAGTGTTAACTAACAGCATATCACAACTGAATGCAATGTGGTCTCCAGGACCAGATTCTGGAATGAAAAGGACATTAATTAAAAAGTGGTGAAATTTGAATAAAGCCTGGAGTTTAGATGTTAGCATTAAGAAAAAGTGAAATTGAGTACAGGGTGTATAGAAGATATCTGTACCATCTTTGCAACTTTTCTGTAAATCTAACTTTATTCCAAATATAGAATTCTGATTTTTTTTTTTTTTTAAGGATGTGTGAGAAAGCATATTGGACAGGTTTTAACCAATGTGCGTGCATGTCATACATTAAAATAAGTTTAGAAACAGTCTAGTCAGAAAGTCATAATAGGAGATTCTTAGTGATGCAGACTGACAGGTCTTTACAGGAATGCTGGCAGTTTTGACACGTTCCTTACTACAGAGTATCTTACAATCTCGGATCAAGTACAATCAACCAAGCAGGGCAAAAGACAAAATCATGAACCAGTAATAAGTCAGACCAAATTACTCATGGGAAATAAAGAAATGAATGTCACTTCATGACTAATAATGTAAGCACTGGACTGCGAACCACAAGGTCAGCTGTTCGAGCTCACGAGCTGCTCCTCGGGGAAAAAGATGAGGCTTTCTGCTACAGCAAACATTTACAACCTCAGAAACCCTATACAGGATCACTATGTGTCAGAACCAACTCGATAGCACTTAACGGCAGCAACATGACTAATTAAATGGAGACATATAGAAATTAAACACAAATGTTATTCTGCTGTACATAATACAAGGGGGCTTCACTTCAAAAAGTTCAAGGAAAAACAGAACTAAAGGATAAAGGAACCTTTTCATGAACTTTTTGAAGCTCCCTTGTAGCATCAGATACTAGAATAGGTTACTAAAATGGCCAGGAAATCTCCATTTACCATTGCAGAAAAAAAATCAGTAGACTCTCACAACCTGTGGAATGGGTTAGATACAATCTTGTCTGTTATCTTCTTCACCCAACATTTCATCATAACCTGTGTAACCTTTTCAGTAATTTCTCATGTAATGTTCCTCTCCAATTAATTATTATTATTATATTTATTGCATTTAGTGAATCCATTTATTTGGCACAGAAATATTTGGCACAGATTCATTTCAATAAATGGAATCTTGGGATGGCACTATAGGAAAAGTACTGGACTACTAACCACAAGGTTGGAGGTTCAAATTCACCAGTTGCTCCTTGGAAACCCTATACAGGATCGCTAAGTCAAAACCTACTCTAAGGCATTTAACAACAACAATTTCAGTAATCAAGTTAATCAATGTTGGTGTCTAACAGTTTAAGGACTAAGGTGCACCTGACCCAAGCCATGATACTTTCTACTGCCTCGTAGTCATGTGAAAGTTGGACAATGAATAAGGAACATCATAGAAGAATTGATATATGTGAGTTATGGTGTTGGAGAAGAATATTAAAAGTACCATGGAGCGACAAAACAAGCAAATTTATGTTGGAAGAAGTACAGTCAGAATGCTCGTTAGAAGCCAGGATGCTGAGACTTTGTCTCTCATATTTTAAATTTGTAATCAGGAGGGAACAGTCTCTGGAAAAGGACATCATGCTTGGTAAAGTAGAGGAAGACCCCCGAGACATACTGGCACAGTGACAGCAGCAATGGGCTCAAGCATTACGACAATTGTGAGGATGGCACAAGACTGGGCAGTGTTTCATTCGGTTGTTCCCAAGCCCTTGGTGAGAGCTAAGAAGACTTTGGACAGAATAGTCAAGTAAATTCAAGGCACCACAGGACTCAACCTGCACGTCTTCCTCTCTAATCCAAAAGCCTGGCAAGGTTCCTCTCCAAGTGATTATGTAATGTCATGTGCAGGCATCCATTACAGCATTTATTACACTGCTTTTAAATTGCTCATTAATTCTCTGCCTCCCTTCCTAGATGGAAAGTTTGAGGACAAAAAGGGTGTCATAACAATGCCCAGGAAATGTTATTGTTGTTAGGTGCCATGGAGTCAGTTCTGACTCAAAGCGACCTTGCAAATACATACTCTAAGGCTGGGATTTTGGAGTCCAGGTGTGGCACTGTGGGTTAATGTACTGGACTGCAAAGTCAGTTTGAACCTCAAGGTCGGCGGTTCAAACTCACCAGCTGCTCCTCAGAAACCCTATGCAGGGTCGCTATGGGTCGAAATCAACTCGATGGTACTTAACAACAACTAGAAGCCTGGTAGTGTAGTTGTTATGAGTCAGGCCACTTGAAACTACCTACCACTCCAAGGGAGAAAGATAAGGCTTTCTGCTCTTGTAAAGATTTACAGCCTCAGAAAATCTATATAGGGTCACTATGAGTCAGAACTGACTGCAGCATACCACCACCACCACCACCACGGCTGGGATTGGTAAGCATTGCTCTCCAGCTAGGTTTAAAAGGCGCCATCTCAGAACATCCCAGGACCATCAAGAAAGAAGAGCATGTGTGGAGTGTTAGATCCTACCTAGAAACACAACAGCTGAGGTGAAGGCAGAGGTGGAGAGACAGAGCAGCTGCAGGCTCTAGGCCCATGAATTGAGGTGAAGACAAGAGTGAGGTGTGCCTGCAGTATGGCAGATAAGACGCGTTCCTGACTGGAGAACTGTTGTGTCCTGAGTTGGTTTTGATCCAGAATTGTGCCTTATTCACTTCCCTAATAAACCCCACAATTGTGAGTATTGTTAGGAGTCCTGTGTGGTCACTGAATGGATTATCTAACCCAGGTGTGAAGCAAAGAGCGCTGTGGGAGGAATATGACCACACCATAAGCAACCTGACATCAAGGGTCCAGTCATACAGATTTGACTTTTCCAACACCTGAAACTCACAGTTCCTTGCAGATAGCGGGTACTTGAATGCTTGTCAATTATGATAATAATAATGTTGATGATGTTAAATGCCGTTGAGTTGGTTCCAACTCACATAGTGACCCTGCATAGGGTTTCTGAGAAGTGGCTGGGAGCTTGAACCGCTGACCTTGAGGTACAAACCAACTTTGCAGTCCAGTGCATTAATCCTCACAGCCACACTTCAGGACTCCAATAATGTTGATAGTTTGTATCTATATAATAACAATGGCTTGGGTCCAAGATACAAAGATGAACAGGGCATAATTCCAACCTTTAAGGAGGTTTTAAAAGTCTCCCTGTTCATCCTTAATATCCCTCATGCCAATCATTAGAGTCTGACACATCCTTGGCACTCAATAAATGCTTGCTTAATGGATGAGCCTGCATAGACTCCCCATATCCAACCCAGCACAAATTCTGCATACCCTTATTTTACAATATTTCCTGTATCTGTTCTAATTTTTTCTTTCCTTCCATCTTCTATCATGTCCTGTGGCTTCTCATCTAGACCACTAAAAGAGACTACGTTAGTCTCTGCAAACCAGCCCCTCATTCTTCAGTTCAGTACCTTATGCCAACAGATTTTCTTAAAACTTGACTTGCTAAATAAAGTGCTCATTCAAATACAACCCATTTTCTCAGAGATCAAAGTCCAAAGTCTTCAGTTTATCATTCAAACTCCTGACATCCTCAGGCCCTGCCCACTTAAGTCCTCACCTACCACTTTGAGTGTTTTGATAGCCAATACTTTCTCAACCAAACCTTATCCTTCAGCCATACTTCTTAACTTACTGAGCAACCGAGCAGACTTTCTGATCCATAGATTGTACTCAAAAGTCTTGGTTCAAGGCCAGTCCTATACCTGGAAGCTCTTCTTCCTAGGCTACTAAGACCTAGTACAAACCAATGTTCTGTGTGAAGTCTCCCTTGACCACCTCCTTTGAAGACCATGAAGTGACATTCATTAGACAGTTATCATTCACTGTTTAATATTTTCACACATTCATTCCACAAACATTTCAGGAATCCTGGTGTGGTGCTCTAGGAAAAGCACCGGGACTGCTAACCACAAGATTGGCAGTTCAAACCCTTGGAAACCCTATACAGGGTCGCTATGAGTCAGAACTGATTCAAAAGCATTTAGAACAACAATTGCATGCCAGGAACCTTGGTAATACTATGGGCTAAGCTTTGAGCTACTAACCAAAAGGTCAGAGGTTCAAAGCCACCAGCTGCTCCAAAACAGTCTTACAGTCTCAGAAACCCTAAGGAATAGTTCTACTCTTTCCTATAGGGTCTCTATGAGTCAGAATCAACTTTATAGCAGTGGATTGGTTCATTGGCAACCACTGCCTACAAAGATACCAAATACATATTAGCCACCCTCCCTACAAAACTTCCCTCATGCACATATTATTTCCAATTGCTAATTATGCTATCTCCATAATTTAGTTTTGTCTGCTTATGAACCTCACATAAATGAAAGACTAGCGTATGCTGTCTTTTTTCACACGTCTGAGTAATTCATTTTATTGCACGTATATGTGTAATTGATATACTTATGCATCACTTTTCATTGGTTAATGTATTATATGAATAAATTGCAATTGATTAGTCATTCAGTTATAATTGCAAATTGTATCCAATCTCATTGGGAACTAACAAAATAACATTTCAATGAACATTCTTGTACACATCTTGGTGTTCATGAGCACACATTTGTTTGATACATATATAGCATTTAAATTGGACATAAGCTATACAAGTTTTCAAGTGGCTGTATCAGTTACATTTCCACCAGAATCTACAGTTGTGCCTCATTTTCATTAAAATGAGAAGCAACTTGGTATTGTGAATCTTTTTAATTTCAGCAATGTTGGTGATTTAAACTTCACAATTCTCTGATGACTGGTGAGAAAAGCACCTTTTCATAATTGTAATGGCTATTTAGCTGTCCTATTTTGTGAAAGACCTGTCCAAGTGTCTTTCTCATTTTTCTACTGGGTCATCTGTTATGTTTCTTATTGATTTGTGGATGCTCTTTATTATTCTGGATAAAAATCCTTTGTTGTTTGTATTGAACTTGGTGAATCACTTTTCCAACCTCTTTATGGAATCTTTTTATAAACAAAAACACTTCATTTTAATGTAGTCCTGTTTATCAATCTTCATAAGTTGAGATTATTAAAACTGGCACTGTAAGATAAACACTAGAGTGTTAACCACGAGGCTGGCAGTTTAAAGCCACCAGCAGCTCTACAGGAGAAATATGAGTCTTTCTGCTCCCGTGAACATTTACAACCTTAGATACTCCATACAGATGGCAGTGGGTTTGGCTTGGTTCACTCTAAGCAATTAAGTGGCCATGGTGGCACAGCAGGTAAAGTGCTAAGTGAAACGTCAGCATTTCACACCCACCAGATGCTCCATAGGAGAAAGATACAGTTATCTGCTCTCACAAAGATTTACATACAGTCTTGGGAAAACCCTAGTTCAGCTCTGTCCGACAGAGTTGCTATGAGTCTCAATTGACTCTATGGTAGTAGGTTTGGTTGTTTTTTGTTTTGTTTATTGGTTTTAAGCAATGAAGTTTTTTGGTTTTTTTTTTTTTTGGGGGGGGGTTGCATTATTTTCTTAAAGTTTAATGTTTTGTCTTTCTATCGTTTATCTACAACCCATCTTAAACTGTTTTCTGTGTGTGTATGGAGTCCTGGTGTGGTGCTGTGGGTTAATGCACTGAAGGTAGGTTTGAACTGCAAGATCGGTGGTTCAGGATCACCAGCCGCTCCTTGGAAACACTACCTATACAGAGTCGCTGTGAGTCGGTACCACCTAAAAGGCACTTAACAACAACTACAATGGCATACTGGTTTGGCGCTGTAGGATAAGCACTAGACGGCAAAGTCAATTTGAACCACAAGGTGGTTGTGCAAACCCATCAGCCACTCCTCGGAAACCCTATACAGGGTCACTATGAGTCAGAACTGATTCCAACAGTACTTAACAACAACAATATTGTAAATGGAGAATGTGGTGGCTCTATAAGACTGTGAACTGCAAGGCTAGCAGTTCAAGCCCACAAGCTACTCCAAGGTAGAAAGATGACGTTTTTTTTGCTCCCGCAAAGATTTAAAGCCTCAGAAACCCTATGCAGGGTGTCTGTGTTGTTCAGTAATGGCACTAAACAACAACAGCAATAGTACTGTGTGTGTATATGCAGATATACAACAGACTCAACACCATTTTTTTATAAGACCATCACTTTCTCACTATACTTCAGTACCATTCTGTCATAAATTAAGTACCTATATACGCACAGGTCTGTTTCTAGACTCTTCATTCAGTACAACTGATTTCTTTGTCTCACTCCTGGTAACAGTGTCACTCTGTTTGAATTAGTGCAACTTTATAATAAGTTTTCATATCTAGAAGCAGTCTCTTTTTCAAGATTGTCTTGACTATTCATGGTCCTTTACAGTTACATATAAATTTTAGGATTTTTTTCAACTCATACAAACTTACTGAGCTTATAATTGGAATTGTATATGTTCTATAGATCAATAAGGATGAAAAATGATACCTAACAATATTTCACCTTCCATTCCATTGGCATAGAATATTCTTACATTTATTAAGGCCTTTAAAAATCTCTCTCAGCATGAATGTGTAACATTTTAAAAGGTCTTACCATTTTTATTAGACTTACTCCTAAGATTTGGCATTTTATGTAATGTAAAAGGTATTTTGTGTTTTATTTATTTTTCTAATTTAACTTTGTATATTGCCTTTATATCCAGTGGCCTTGCTACATTCAGTGATGTTATTAATTCTAAAAAGTATATCTGTAGTTTACTTTGGATTTTCAAACGTACACAACTATGCCATCTCTTAATAATGACATTTTATTACTTTCTAGTCAATTCTTCTGTTTTTGGCTCTTTTTCCTACATATAGTGTTGGGTAAGATCTCCCATTCTATGCTAACTAGAAGTGATGACAGAGTACACATTTGTCTCGATTATAATCTATGCAGAAAAATTTTCAACATGAATTGTGATTTGTTTTTTAAAAGAAATCCTTTACCAGAATAATGAAGTTTCCTTTTATTCCTAGTTTGTTGAGAGATTTGGCATAGTTTTTTAATTATGTAAAAGTTCATTTAATACTTTTGCTACTTTTATGGATCTGAGATATATGATGATAATAATTCAAGTTTACTTTTTTATTCTGTCAGTGTGATAAATTATATTGGTTGATTTCCAAGTTTTATATCAATTTTGCATTAATGGAGCAAATTCAATTTTGTTATGATATATTATCATTATATATCTCAGGACTCATTGTTTTTTAACTGTATTTTATCCTTCCCACGCAAGTCTTTGGAAGGCAGTTTTCTCATACTATTTTGCATTTCTCTCTATTATTCATAATACTGCAAACATACTGTATGTAAATATATTTATAAAACAGTAAACAACATAATGGAAAAGGCCGTGCTCTACACTTTTAAATTCTCCACCGTTTGGAATTTATATTTTCTACCTTTTAGAACCTGGTGTGCCGCTGTGGGTTATTGCACCAGACTATAAAGCTGTTTGAATTGCAAGTTTGGCAGTTCAAGCTCAACAGCAGCTCCTTAGAAACCCTATACAGGGTCGCTATGAGTGGGAACCGACTTGACGGCACTTAACAACAACAAACCTTTCAGAATACCCAAACCAAACCCCCTGCCACAAGTTGATTTGTTGCACTCAATCTTTACAGGGCAGACAACCTCATTTTTCTCCTAGGGAGCGGCCGGTGGGTTTGAATTGCTGACCTGAGGTTGGCAGCCCAACACCTAACCCACAGTGTCTCCTCTTTTTGGAACCCACTATATATAAATAAATGCCTGTTGAATGACAGACTTCACAGCCTCCTAGTACACTATCTTTCACAAAAATGCCATTCAACAAATATACTTTGATTGGTGGATTTTCTGATTGGTGCTTTCTTACTTCAGTGTCCCCCCTCTTTTCAACTTGACTTCTGGTGTGGTGCTGTAGGATCAGCACTGGACTGTGAACCACAAGGTCAGCAATTCAGATCCATCAGTTGCTCCTTGGAAACCCTATACACTATGAGTTGGAACTTATTTGATGACACTTAACAAAAACAACAACCTCTTCTCAACCTAAGTCCTCATACTTTTGGATAAGATTGACTGTTGGGAGCACAATGATAGCTATTCACATTGTGTGCTTTGGAAAACAACGAACATGCTTATAACCCAGTGGCCATGACATCCAATCTCATGATAACTGGATGGTCATTTAATTGGGGCCACTTAGTATATTAGGCAGCCAAAAGATAGACAAGTCTTCTTACTCGTCATCTAAATCTTGCTTAAGGGATTGTTCTGTGTTAAAAACTGGACTCATTTTTCTGTTTCGGAAGGAAAAAAACAGTTATTTCTTGGTAAAAAGGTCTGTCTCCTAACAACCACAATTTGACATTTCATGTACCTCAACATTTATGTTGTACTCTAAAAGCTCTCAGCACAATCTGTGCAGGTATGAATATCAGGTAATCCAGTACCTTTAAATGTTCCTAATATACAAGGTACCAGCAACATTTCTAGTCTGAAATGTTGCCACTGATGCCACTTCTGCTTATCTAATTCTCACACTGATGAGGTGAGAATATATTACAGCCACTAATGTGTCCCGGATGGAGTCCTGATGTGGAGCCGTAGGATAAACACTCGACCTCAAGGTTGGTTTGAATCACAAGGTTAGCAGTTCAAATTTACCAGCCACTCCTCAGAAAACCTATACAGGGTCATTATGAGTCAGAACTGACTTGATGGCACCTAACAACAATAATAACAACTGTGTCTCAGAAGTTCAGAAGATTCATCAGATTTCTTAAGAGATAAAATAGGAGATAGAAATTTGATACCCAAGTTTAAAAACTGAGGCAACTACAGAAGACTGTAAAAGAAGTTAGAATGTTTTGAGAAGCTACCTGAAAACTGTCATGTATGTGATTTTTATGTGGAAGGAGAAACGAGAAGTCAATCTTAAATTCAACAACCTTAAGTTTCTCATAATAAATATACTTAAATATGGTATTTATTTTAACAATTTTAAAATATGGTAAATATATCAATAAGCCATACCAAAAAGAGTTACAAAAAAGGGATAGTTCTTTGAAATAAGGCCATGGCTGTTGTGGGCTCCGACTCACAAGGACCCAATAACAGAAAAAAAAACAAACACTACCCTGGCCTTCTTAACAATTATTGTGATGTTTGAGCCCATTGTTGCAGCCACTGTGTCAATCATCTCACTGAAGGTCTACACACTTCCTGGCACACAACTTTCCTGATTTTGAACCACTCAGTGTTCCTTTGTTCTGTTGGAACAAGTGCCTCTTGGCCTATCTACAGATTCCTCATGAGCATAATTAAGTGTTTTGGAATGCCCATTCTTCACAATGTTTTCCAAAGTTTGTCATGATCTCCACAGCTGAAAGCCTTTGCATAGTCAATAAAGTACAGGTAAACATCTTTCTGGTATTCTCAGCTTTCAACCAAAATACATCTGCTGTCAGCAATGATATTCCTTATTCCAAAGCCTCATCTAAATTTGGCTTGAACCTCTGGCAGTTCCATGCCAGTGTATCACTGCAGTCATTTTTTAATTAGCATTAGCAAAATTTTACTTGCATGTGATATCAATGATATTGTTGGATGATTTCAGCATTCCATTGGGTCACCTCTCTGTGGAATGGGCACAAATATGGATCTCTTCCAATCAGTTGGCCACATAGTTGTCATCCAAATTTCATGGAATAGATGACTGAGTGCCTACAATCCTGCATAAGTATGTTGAAAGATTTCACTTTGTATTCCATCAATTCCCAAAGTCTTGGTCCTTACCAACACCTTTGGTGCACCCTGAACTTCTTCTTGTCAGGATCATTCACTTCTGATCATATGATACCTCTTGAAATGGTTGAACAGTGATCATTTCTTTTTGGTACAGTGACTCTGTATTCTTTGGTAGAATTCTTCACTTTCTTCATCTTTGGTTTTAATAGTTGATGCGTAAATTTGAAGAGTAGTTGAATTAACTGGTCTTCCTTGGAGGTATATGGATATTTTCCTATCACTGACTGAATTTTACCTCAGGACAGACCTTGCAATGTTCTTTTTGTGGGTGGATACAATGTCATTCCTCTTCAATTTGTGCTTCCTTGCATAGCAGACCATAACATTGGCTAATGCCAGTCCATTTCAGCTCATTAAAGCCTAGCATACAGATCGTTACAGTTCTATTTAATTTTTGACAACTTCCAATTTTTCCATATTTGTACTTCATACTTTGTATGTACTGACTGCTAATGAATGTTTACAATGATTTCTTCTTTTGAGTTGTGCCCCATCAGCAAATGAAGGATCTAAAAGTTTTACTCCATTCACATCATTAAGATTGGCTTTTCTTTGAGGATGCAGCTCTTCCCCAGTCATATTGTGAGTAGTACCTCCCAAAATGAGAGGCTCATCTTTTGGCATTATATCAGATAATGGTCTTTTGTTATTCAGGCTTTTTCAGTGGCTTATTTTTCAGAAGTAGTTTGCCTGTCTTATTCTGTAAATTCCCCTGAAACCTGTACACCATGGGTGATGATAACTTCCAGCATAAAAGCAACATGCAGACCACCACAGTATGATTAACTTACAGACAAGTAGAAGCCCATTCATATGTGTGTGGGGGCAAGGAGAAGACATTCATGAAACATCTAATGTTCATTTCTTGACTATTGAGAGGGCTAGAATACTCATGTCTCATGCTAGGATTGTATGTTAGTTTACCTAAAATCAGAGGAAATTATCCTGGTAAGTGTTAATGTCTTTATGTGTTTACTAGACTAAAATTCTCCAGTCTAGTTACTAAGACATTTTGTTGTTGTTACTGTTAAGTGCCCTAGAGTTGGTTTCTACTCATAATGACCCTGTATAGGGTTTCTGAGGCTTTTAAAATCTCTTTCAGGATTAGACAGCCTCTTCTTTCTCCTGCAATAACACATAGAAAGAGTATTATTTTCTGGATTTGTAAAAATAGTGGAATATTTTAAAGGTTAATTCCCTTAGGTTAAACTTTGCCTCTCCATGCATTACTGATGTGCTCTGTGGAGTACAGCACTTTTACTGATCTACTCCGTGCAACCTAAGTGACATTACATAATATAAGCCCAGACCACAATGACCAAGTTTGCTTCAATCCATTTATTCTTTCCTCAACATGTGAATAATTTATCCCAGGAAGCAAGCATGTACTTGTAATTTATGTACTATTCACTGGTAACATATACTCTATGTAAGCAGGTACAAATTCACACTTAGATGAGATGAATTTTTAAGCATGCGGCACTTGCTAAACTAAAATACGATGGCTCACTACAAGTGTGAACATTAAGGATTCTGACATCTTTTACGCTTTACAAATTTTCTCTTCTGCTTTCTCTTTCCATTTTAAATAGGTTTTCTGAGAAGATAAATTAATTATTACTCGATTTAACTCCACTGGCATTGAAATGGGAAGGAGAACAGAGGCTGGGGTCAGGGCAAGGAACTTATTTCTACTAGAAGAGCAAGTGGGAACCAGAGAGTGTGCCTCAGAATGGCCAAGCAGGGAGCAAGCAAAGGCTTGAAGGTCCATGGTAGGGTCAAACTGGAACCCAGGCAAAGAGGCAGTGCAACAGGCAAAGGGCTCAGTGAGCTGGCCTTCCTGGTGGAAGGACCCAATGGCCCAGGATGGTAATACTGGCAGGATCAACTCAAATGTGAAATCTGACATGGGGAAGCTGGGCCAGAAAGCCAGGTAGCCCTTGAGGAGTGATGACAAGTATAGCTGCTGTTTGTTGAGCATTGATAGAGGCAAATGTTGTGATCGGTGCTTTACATGCTGTGGAAGCCTTTTTGTGACTGGTGTTTTCTGTGCTGTGGAAGCCCTACTGAAGGTTAGTCACAGATGTTCTGTTCCTTTCCCTTCTGGATTTTGGTTGGATCCCTTTTCCCACCTTTAATAAAGCAAGGTTTGGCCATGACACTTTATTTGGTCCATGAATGTGAGTCAAATAGATATGCCACTCCAGAGTAGAAGCATTAAGAACCATTGAATTATTTCACAGTTTCCTTCTAGCTGCCTTGGCAATCGTGAAAACCTGTGTCCAGACAGGGCTTCTATCAGGCCAGGCAACTGGGATGACAGAGTCCCCTGACAACTTACACAGAAGGCAAGTATGAAGGGAAAATGTGATGTTGACACCCTGGCATTGGGGATTGTCTGTTATTGCAATATAGACATGGATTATCTATCTCATTTAACCATAATAACAGACCTGTGACTCTTTTAAGAAAGAATGTGAATTGCATCCTGGTGACTATAAGTTCTTTGCTTAGGATCAGAGTTAAGAGATAGAACCCTTATCTTATCAGAACCCTTATCTTAAACATTCTATGGTAAGAGCCAATGAGTGATCAGGAGAGAAAATGAGGCATCTCCTGGTTTAGTGCTGTAGGATAAGCACTGGACCGCTTAAGGGTCCCTATGAGTCGGAACTGACTCGACAGCACTTAACTACAACAATCTCTACAAATGGCATCAGGAAACCTCTACAAGCACAAGTGGCACAAAACCAGGACACTGAGCAAATTAGACTCTGCAACATTCCCATTTTCTTTAAAAAAAAAAAAAAGAATTCCAAAAGGAAATATACTGCCAAAGGACACTAAGTTCATGTCATGATGAGGATAGCCAAACCACAAGGGAATGATTACCCTTAAAATCACCTAGAAGGTTGAGTGAACAGGAGTGGATTAGGGGGGTCAGAGGAGCAGCCCCTTCCTTTTCTAGACCAAGCCCTTCAGTTTTGCATTACACCAAAATAAAGACAGGATCCTATGGAGACTAGCCAGCATCCATCTGTCAACATGTCACACTGTGGTAGCTTGCATTCTGCCATGATTCTGGAAGCTATGTCACCATCATTTCAAATGCCAGCAGGGTCACCCATGGTGCACAGGTTTCAGAGGAGATTTCAGACTAAGACAAACTAGGAAGAAAGTCTACTTTTTCTTGAAGAAATATTTGGTACAGAGCTAGAAGATGAGCTCCCTAGGTTGGAAGGAACTGAAAATATACAGTGGCCACAACATTGAACATAAGCACACCCATGAACATGAAGGTAACACAAGACTGAGCAATGGTTCTCTAAGTTCTACATAAGATCTCCATGGGTTGCAGGTGACTCAATGGACACTAATAACAACAACAGAGATAGATAAGACTTCCACTGTTTGCCAAGCCTAATGACTTCTAAAATCATGTTATGAGACAGAACAGGAAGCAAATGAGTCTAAGAGGCAAAAACATCATTATAGCTAATAAGAAAATGTTCTATAGCTGGCAATTGTACTTTTTTCCTGAAATTTCCAATGGGAATTTAACGTCCAGAATTATGGTACAAACACAACTTCCTTTTAAGCATCTGTGCATGATTTAAGAGTGAACGAACCCCCTTACATAAAATTATTTCTTCATGGGCATTCACTTTCAGTGTTGGTCTCTCAATGACAAAAATAAAATTTAAAGAAGGATTGAAAGTATTCAAATTCTCAACTAATTCATGTCATTTTTCACTTGTCCAATCTGGAGATTCATCCTATAGCCTTTAAACCAGAAAAGGAGATAGAAATTATTCTGAATTTAAGAGAAGCATGTGGTAATATATTCTTTAGCAGTCATTTTACATAGTTATTGACTTTCAGATTAAGCGATGCTTCTGAAATCTGGATGGAGTCCACATACTGCCACAGTTCATTTCAGGGAATTCCGTTATTGTGATGACAGAATATGGGTGTCATTTGAAGTCATAACTTATTTATACTCTTAATACTTAAATTGGCTTTTAAAACACCAGCAAAATAACTGAGTAGGCTGTTTTTAGACCTATGATCTCCATTATAGCTATTCATTCATTTTTTTCAACATAATTAAAACAGAAGCCACCCATTTGATTAGACAGATCAAAGTATGATTTTTAACTATTATAAATCATCTTTGTATTTCATACGACACATTCATCCTAGTCCCTGCAACATCTAAGTCAGAAGATGCCACTTGTGAGGGGGTCTTCAAAAAGTTTGTGGAAAACAAAATTAAAAGATACTGGAAGTTTTCCATGAACTTTTGAAGTCCCTTAGCGTATTCAGAATGCTACCTATAACAAAGTCAACATCACCTTTTCATAGTTTGTGTACCAATGATAGCATAGGTAATATCTGTTGGGAGTTTTAAAATTACAAACACTTAATTAGGACTTAATACCAAACTATTTGAAACATCATAATAAACACAACATATGACACATAAACACCCAAAGCTTGAGTCCAAATAAAACTTATATTTTAGACTAAAGCAACTTTTCATAACACTTTCATAAACATTATTTCATTAAAAACATCGGTGGATATATGTTTCAAAAGCGCAAGAGACTACCACACACAAAAAAATTATTACAAAGCAAGCACCTTTCTAATTGTAAGCATATATTAGAAAGCACCAGAATAGAATATGCATCTACATGTCTTAGGAAATGTAGTTGAAGAAACAAGCAGAAATGCTGTTGAGTTAAATTTCTAACAGGAAATAATGAGATGATTACTTTTTTAAATGATTGCAAAACTTTGTTTTGCCACATCTGAGTAAAGAAGCAAGCACAAGTTTGCACATACTTTCAAATAACCAAACCTTCCTTTCATTATCTCTAACCTGAAGGATGGGCTTCAAAACCCTATACTCATCCAGAAAGGTGAAGCTGCTCCAAACTTTCAATAGAAGTCTGCCTGACAAAGCATTTAAATCTAAAGCATGCATTGTCTATGACTCAAGAAGACAGTCATAGAAGGCTACACTATTGATTTTCAGTAAGAGAATTAAGGAAATAGTTGAAAGCAAAAGCCTCTGAACCACACTGTCAAAGTGAAACTCAAATGAAGATATATTCTGTTACCATGCTAGGATTAGAGCATTCTCCCTTGTACTAAAATCAGATATCACCACCAAAAGCCAAACTGCATGATGTTATTTGTTCCCCTTAAACTAATAAGTTTATTACAGGTCTCTACTAATTCGGGAGCATGCGTTTTGGGGCAGACACTGTTGCCCTTCAAGCATCTTGTCATCCTAGAAATCTTTAATAGTCTTAAGAACCTGACCATCCAAAAGGTTGTCTACAGAAGAAATAGAGCCTGTTACACAACTCAGAGCTTTAAATTCCAACTTCCCTTGATTTATCAGGAGGCCCTCAGAAAACGTCAGGGACCTTTCTTTCATATTGTATCAGGGAACTATCTCCACTGGGCTCTTCCTCTAGGGAAGCCTGTGGTTGCTGCAGAGTCTGGGAAGCTTGTGGAGGTCTGATAGAATCAGGTAGGTTCAGCGGTTACAGATAAATGTGTAAGTTCCAGGAATTTTCGTTCTTATCTTCTTTTTTTTTTAAATCATAATTGGCGACATGACCCAAATACCAGTATATCTCCACATTCCATTAACAGACTCAATTTGGATTATGCAGCTCCGTGGGAAGAAATAATATCTTTTCCTTAACTAGTTGTGCTACAATCTTAATACAATTCTCTTATTTATTTATTTATTTTCAAGATTGGGTTTAAGGAGATGTGGAAGGGTTAGAATTAAAACTGGGGATCCGCTTAATGCCTTTTTTGAGGAATTTCTAGTTTTGAGAATGGTGAAGCACGCACACCTTGGCAAGTTGTTTCCTCACCACCTATCACCCTCCAGAGTGATGGGGTCTCTGGGGAGCTGGGCGATCTGCTCTTTCTATCGCCTTTCTCCTTGCAACGTGCAATTCCCTCCCTAATTGCTCTCAAGTAGAGAAGATCGCCAACTGCTCATTCCAGCGGGCACTCTGCAGAAAACTCTCGGCTTGTGCGCCGGCCCAGGCTAGCTCGCTGGCGGCAACAACTTCACGTATCCGAGAATTTGTTCGTTTCTAGAGGGAGTAAAATCATCCCAAAGCAACTGGCAATCACACCTCAAAACCCCATTGCCGTGAACACTCAGAGCCAGGCAATTCCACTTCGCTAACCCTGCACATGCACCATAAGACCATAGTGTATAAGAAAAACCCACAAGGCGAAGTAGTAGACAGGTCGGAGTGTGTAGGGACCCGGCTCTGCCTGGAAGGGAACCTCCCAGCCCCCACCCCCTCCTCAGGTCGGTCGTTTAAGGCCAGTACGTGAAGAAAGAGAAACCCCCCAGAACAGGACGAAAAGCACGGACGCCCTCTCCCGACTCCGGGCGCAGAGGTGCGAGCACCTGCCGGGCTCCGGGTCACCACGGAGGGAAGGGCGTGAGGCAGGTGCGGGGCCGGGACCACAGGGAGCTAACCGCCCTTACATGCTCGAGCTTATCTTTCCTCCGGAGCCAGACGCTGGCGCTGTAGTCCTGCTGCTTGACGCTGCTGTAGAAGTTCGCGCCCACTCGGGTCAGGCTTGGCGAAGGCTCCTTGGGTCGGCTTTTTAGTCTCATCTGCTCGAAGCCCTCGTGGGGGGAGGTCGAGAGCCACTCGTGCTGCCGGATCTCCATGCTGGCATGACAAGGTGGCGGCTGGCACACAGCGGACTCGGGATGGGAGCGGGACAGGGAGGACGAGAAAGAAAGAGAGAGAGAGAGAAAGAGCGAGGGGGCGCGGAGAGGGCGGGGCAGGGAAGCCGGCTAGAGTCGCCGAGCTCAGCGAGAGGCGGTGCCCGGCGCACGGGGAGCTGCGGGGCCTGGGGAGCGGGAGGCGGTGCCCAGTGAGGGCGGCGAGGCGAGTGGAAGGCAGGGAAGGAGGGGTCCGCGGAAGGCAGATGCCAGGTGCGGAAGGCGGTCCCTGGCTGGCTGCAGTCCGGAGGGGGCGCTCTTCGCGGCCTCGGCTGGGACCCGTTGCCAGCACTCGGGAAGAGAGCGTGGGGAAACGGAGGTGGGGGGTGGGGCGTGGGGTGCGGCGTGGGAGGGGCCGCCAAGCTCCTAGTCAGCCCGACCGGTAGGTTGGTGCAATGAGGAGCTACCGCCACCGCCGGGCCGAAGACCGGAGTCCCACTGCCTGCCCACTCCCGCCGCAACCAGGCTGGGCGGACGGTCCTGGCTGCGGACCGACCTTTCTCCAACAGGCTACATCTTTCCCTCTCCCGTTTTTTACTAGAAAGAGATCCAACTAGCAACTCGAGAAGTGTGCGCCGTCTCTGCACCTCCAGTCCTTGGCTGACTAAGCGCGGAGCTGGTTCTGGAGCGAGACGCGCGGGTACCCTCTCCGCCCTCCCCCCACTTCCAGCCAGGAGCCACCTCCTACCCCGCCCCCGACCTGCTCTTTCTATTGCCTCATTCTAAAAGTTCAATAACTCCTCACCTCGGGAGCCCCTTTGTCCTTACCCCCTGGGGACTGAAAACATAACTCCCAGATGATGTCCTGGAGGACACGAGCTTTCTGGTGCCTTGCACGTTAGGGCATAGCAATGCAAATCCACCTGAGTACATTATTGCCTTTGGCCTGGTCGCTGGATCGCCGCTTTCCGGTCCTCAGTGCCTCTTAGTGAACAAAGCTCCCAGCGACCCCACTCCACTAGATCCTGGAGAAAGCGATTCCAGGGTCCCCATTACATTACTCGCCTGTGCCTTGACTTTGGTATTTAGGTGCAAATGGTCTGACCAAGATGCATTTGTTTCTCTTTTGGTTGTTAAAACCCCAAGGACATCTACTTTGCCTTTCAAGTCAGACATAATGATTATTAAGAATAAGGTGCTGTATCTTGAATTAAATCTAAAATTTCTTTATACTTTGCTATCTTTTGAATCAGCATCTCAGAAAAAAAATGTTTTTGTTGTTGTTTTCACAAAAATGTAAACAATTTTAATTGTATCTTTAGTTAATGGTATCACTAGTTAATGGTATCTCTAGTCCTTTTGAAAGGTTGGCCAGCATATGAAAGAGTCCCTGACTGCATTAATGCCCTGGCTGATAACTGAAAGGTTGGGGATTCAGGTGCACCCAAAGGCTCCAAGGAAGAAAGACTTGGCAATTTACTTCTAAGATTTCAGCCTTTGAAAGCCCTGTGGAGCATAGCCCTGGGGTCACCTTAAGTTGAAGGATCTGAAGGTAACTGGTTTGTTTTTTGTTTCTGTGTAGCATGTGAAAACCTGAGGATACTATAGATTGGGAAGGAAGTGCAGAGGGTTTCACTAGTCTTTGGCATAATGTCCTCCCCTTTCCTCTTACCTACCCCCAACTGTCTTACTTGGATGATAGCTTCAAAGAAATACATTTCACGTTCGCATCAAATTTTGAGATGGCAAGCATTATGTCATCATGTGTCTTTTTGTTGTTTCATCAAGCAGATTCTAACCCTATAAAACCGAGTAGAAATGCCCCATATAGTTTCCTAGACTATAATCTTTATGGGAGCAGCCGGGTCTTTTCTTCCTCAGAGTAGCTGATAATAGTCAAACAGACAACCTCTCAGTTAGCAGCCAAGATTTTAAAAATTGCACTATCAGGGATCCTTCATCAAATTAAAAGATGGTATTGTAAAAGTAATAGTTGAAATCAAGTCCTGTGACCTGACAACTGAAATGAAGAAACTAAATGCACTTACTCTCACCCCCACTGCATTCCACTCTGTTCCACACATACACACACAACTTTTGGGTAGTCTAGATTGTTTTCCTTAGGGGGTGAATTGTATTGTGTAATAGATGCCTAACCAGTGGGGCATCTCCAAGTCTCAGAGTAATTCTGCAAGATGAATGCTACCATCCTCATTACGTAAGAGAAGAAAAAGAGGCTCAAACTGAATTGATACTTCAAGGATTTAAACCAGTTTTAAAAGCTATGAATATTACGCACTCCACTGTGCTGTCTCCCATTTATTGCAATTACAATTTAACCTTTACTACTTCATTTAAAAGTACATATATAATTTAAATGACTACACACAGTTATATTGTTGTTATTCGGTGTCCTTGAGTCTGTTCTGACACATACAGACCCTGTGCACAACGGAAGGAAGCACTACCGGGTCCTGTACCATTCTCACACTTGTGTTTGATCCCATTGTTATTTCACTATGTCAATCCATCTAGTTGAGGATCTTCCTCTCTTTTGTTGACTCTCCACTTTTTTAAGCATGACATCCTTCTCCAGGGATTTATCCAAGACATGTCAGAAAACATGTTCCAAAAGAACAATCTGGCCATAGTTCGGAAACATTTTTCTTCTGGCAGTCCATGGTACTTTCAATATTCTTCTGCAACACCATAATTCGAATGTATCAATTCTTCTGCAGTTTTTCTTATTCATTGTCCAACTTTCACATGCATTTGAAGTAATTGAAATTACCATGACTTGGGTCAAGCACACTGTAGTCCTCAAAGTCACATCTTTGCTCTTTAACGCTTTAAAGAGATCTTTTGCAGCAGCTTTGTGTAATGCGATACTTCTTTTGATTTCTTGACTAATGTTTCCATGAGTATTGATTATGGATCCAAGCAAAATGAAATATTTGTCAACTTCAATCTTTTCTCCATTCATCATGACATTGTTTATTGGTCCAGTCATGAAGTTTTTTCTTTTTCTTTACACTGAGATGCAGTCCATACTGAAGACTGCGTTCTGGAATACCAATTCTTTGCAATATTTTCCATGTAGTTTGTTCTAATCCATACAATAAAATACTTTTGCACAGTCAATAAACCAAAATTAAACATATTTCTAGTACCCTCAGCTTTCATTCAAGATCCATCTGATATCAGCTATGATATTCCTATTGTCTTTTGAATATGGCTTAAATTTCTGGGAGTTCTCCTTGATATATTGTTGCAACCATTTTTTATTTTCTTCAGCAAAATGTTGCTTGCATGTGATATGAATAATATTGCTCTATGGTTTCTGCATTCTGTGAAATGGGCACAAATATGGATATTTTCCAATCAATTGGCCAGGTAGCTATCTTCCAAATTTCTTTTAGATAAATCAGTTTGTGGAAGTATTTGATTTGATACCTGGCAATTCCTGGAGGCTTGTTTTTCATCAGTGCCTTCATTGTAGCTTGGACTACTTCCTTCAGTATC
>NW_006408679.1:1565914-1580442 GCF_000296735.1 Chrysochloris asiatica | reverse complement strand
TGTTCTTGATGCCATCCCACAACTCCTCTGGTTTTCCATCATTAGTATCTAATGCATCAAATCTGTTCTTGATATGTTCTCTAAATTCAGCTGGGATATACCTAAAGTCATATTTTTACTCACAGCTATATTATATTAATGTAGGAAAGACCTGACCCCTTCTTGCAAAGTATAACTTCTTTTTGCTCTATGAGACTTCAGTGTAAGTAATGTGACATATCCAAACCTTGACATGTGATAGATATGCCTCTCAGAGTAATCATAAGTGTTTCACTGTAGCAGAATTTAAACAAATTGTTTTCATATTGAGTCTGCTTTTTCTAGTGAACCTTTTTTTTTTTTTTTTCACTTTACCCTTCAAAAAGAAAACACTATGTGGTTCCTAGCATCTCCATTTAAAAAAATATATACTGGTGTCTTTGCCTGGGTTTTCTAGAGAAGCAAAACCATTGAAACATATCTATGTATGTATAAAGTTTATTATCAAGGAAATGACTTACAATTGCAGAGTCCCAGGTCCCCAGTGGAAGACAGAGAGAGTCTGTGTGTCCATTATATTGGGACCAGGCCTCACCCCCAAGGAAACATCCTTTTAATTGATTGGCTGTTCATAGCCACTCATCATAGAGTTAACCAGGCCTATATTAGGTTTCGGAAACCCTGTACAGGATCGCTATGGGTTGGAACCGACTCGATGGCACTTAACAACAACAACAACATATTAGGTTTCATCCCTATGGGAATAAGCACATCTCAACTGCTAAACCTCTGGAAATCCTGGACTAGTCAAGTTGACACCAAACCCTAACTATTACAACTGGTAACATTTATGTTACCAGGAGACTACCTGGATTGAGCATTATAACATAGTCAATTCATATATTATGTTTATTATAATCAAATGTCAGGCAAATCATACACCTTTACTTTCAATATTTAATCTACTTAGTACATAGTACAAAATTTCCAAATGGACTCAACAAGTTCAAATAAATCTCTATGCATCCTTATTCATATTTTTTCCTATCTTGGAGCCTTGTCCAATTTCAATTTTTACATTAGCAATATGGAACTTACTTGTGTGTTGTTCTTCAAACAATATTTTATATAAAATTAAACTCAGTTTAAACTGTTATGGTGGTGGTCGTGGTATGTCCTTAAGTCAATTCTGAGTCATAGAGACCCTATGTAGGGTTTCCAAGCCTATAAATCTTTATGGAAGCAGAAAGTCTTATCTTTCTCCAACAGAGCAACTGGTAAATTCAAATTGCTGACCTTGTGATTAGCAGTCCAACTTGTAATCCACTACATTACCAAGGCTCCTTTTAAACTGTTATAGGCAAGAAAAATAGTTTTGAATATGGCAAATTACAGTATATAAATGTTATACCAAAATATTGAGATTTATAATACCTGAATTAATTCATTAATAATTAATTCTGTGAATTTTCATAGCCTTTACATTTTCTGACTGCAGCATAGATGTTGTATCTTTTCTGTCCTACTAGCTAGCTTCTGCGCTCCCTGGAAGTAGGTACCATGCCTAACATTCCACTGTGACTTGCACATTTAATGGACACTTTATAAGCCATGATGAAAAATTACTGACTGGGTACTTAGACTTACAACATGCTTTTTTCTTCCTTGCCCTCAAATGCACTGGACTTTATATCAAAATAAATGGCCTGCTCCTTTATTCCAAAGTTTTACTTGGTTTACATTTGATTTCAATAAACTTTAAGTTAATCTACGAAATGGTAAGTAATAATTGCTACAGGAAATGCTCATAAACTCTAAAAAACCATAGAGTGCTATGATATTATTATTAGCCTTTCTGTCATAGAAATGTTCTAATGCTCGGTATTCTAATGCTAATAATGTTCTAATAATTCTCACTATTCTAACTCTCAGTAAAAACTTTCATAGAAAGTTGTATCACTTAATTGATCTTGATTATTTTAAATTAATCATAGAAACAACACTCAGCCCACAAATTTGTATCTGATTCATACTCATATTTACTTTAGCAATGCTTTGCCTCAATTGCTCTTGGTATTTTACAAAATCTCTTCAAGCTATATAGAATTTTCAAAGGAAATATTCAAGAGCAATCAACATCTGCTGGTGTCAAACCTAAATAGAATAGATGCCATTGAATAGGAAATGCTTGCAATGTCTAAACTTTGCATGGGCACAGAACCTAAAGCTGTAATTGTCATTAAATGCCATCGAGTCAGTTCCAACTCATAGCAACCCAATATAAGGTTGCCAAGGAGCAACTGGTGGGTTTGAATCAGCAACCATATGCTTATCCTATCACTAGGTTGAAAGTATCAAGAAGCAATTAAAATTATGTTTAAGCCTTTAATAACTAACAATAATAATACCTTGTTGTTGTTAAGTGCCATCAAGTCAGTTCCGACTCACAGCAAGCCTTGTATAGGGTGCTTGAGGAGTGGCTGGTGGATTTGAACCACCAACCTTGAAGTTCAAACCAAGCTTATAGTCTACCGCTTATCCTACAGTGCCGCACATGTCCATATTAAATGTTTTTATGTCTTTGATTGTATTTACTTCATGGAATTTTTTTCTGAAAGTCAATGGTCTTCATTTTTCAAAAGGAGGAAACTGAATCTCATAGAGCCCAAATCTATGTGAATAAGTCACAATGTCCAGGCTAATAGCAAATTCATGAACTACAACTTTTTCACCATTGTCAAATTTTTTTAAATCTCAAATAAATACTTCTTACTGCTTATAGGGAGTCCTGGTGTGGCACCGTGGGTTAATGCGCCAGACTGCAAAGCCACTTGAACTGCAAGGTCAGTGGTTCAAGCTCACCAGTGGCTCCTCGGAACCCCTATACAAGGTTGCTATGGGTCACAAACGACTCAGTGGCACTTAACAACAACAATAACAACACTGCTTATAGGGACCATGGGGTACTGGTGTGGCACTATAGGATAAGCACTCGACTGTAAGGTTTGTTTGAACCACAAGGTCGGTGGTTCAAACTCACCAGTCTCTCCTTAGAAATACTATACATGTTCTCTGTGAGTTGGAACCAACTTGGCAATGCTTAACAACAACAATAGGGACCATGGTGGCTCTACAGGATAAGCACTGGAATTTGTACCCCAAGATCGAAAGTTTAAGCCCATCGGCTGCTCCATGAGAGAAAGGAGGTTTGCTACTCCCACAAAATTTTACTGACTCAGGAATCTTATACAGGGTTGCTATGAGGTGGAACAGCATTTAACAACCACAACAACAATTGCTTATGTAGGGAGCCCTGGTGGTGCAGTGAATTAAGTGTTGGGCTGCTAACTATAAGGTCAGGGGATGAGCCCATCAGTTGATACACAGGAGAAAGACAAGGCTGTCTACTACCTTAAAAATGAACAGCCTCAGAAATCCCATGGAGCAGTTCAGCTCTGTTCTATAGGGTCTCTATGAGTCGGGATTAACTCATTGGCAGTGGGCTTGGTTTGGGTTTTTAGAGCTTCTATGTCTTAGTTTTCATGTGTTTACTTTTACAAAGTACTATCAGGTTGTGCTAAAGGTTTATTACTAATGAATAAAATATTTCATTGGTTAGCCCTTCCTTGAGAATGCATGTTACATCCTCCCTAACTACCCTCTCACTATACAAAGCTGTCAGGAAAACATTGACCCAAGAAATGACTCGAGTCTTTGTTGTCAAGAAGTGGATCCAGCACTTTCAAACATCATTATTTTTTTTAAAGACATGTTAATTATAGGATTATTTTGGTAGAAAATTAGAATAAAACAATAAAAGTAAAATTTTAAATTAGAAAATATGTTAAATTGATTCTTAGATTTAGCATATTTTCTAACAGAAAATGCTATTGATGTTAAATACCGTTACAGGTTAAAAACCATATCGACCCTGTACAGAGTTTTTGAGGAGCACCTGGTGGGTTTGAATCACCAAACTTTCGGTTAGCAATCCAATGCTTATTCTACGATGTCACACCAGCATTAACATAGTAAATAATTCTCTGCAAAGAGCGTTTTATGCTACAGTATTTTCTTTAGTAAGATAGGTGTATTGACTTGTTATAAAATGAAAATGAAGATTTTAAAAAATGTAATGTTAAATTGTTCATAAAATGGATTTATCTACATACAAACTTACATTAGCTTAGCTAGTCTTTTCTTTCTTTCTGTCTTTTTTTTTTTTTTTTTGAACACCTACTTTGTGCTGGTCACTCTGTTGGCTCATTGTCAAATACATAATATCATATCATTTGCTTTTCACAAAAGCCCTGCAGAGTAAGCGTAACCAACAACATGTGTTATGGATTGCATTTTGACCTCCCCCAAAATATGTGTTGGAATAGTAACCTCTATATTTGTAGATACACTCCTCTTTTGGAATACGGTTTTCTTTATTAATTAATGAAGCCATATCAGTGTAAGATGGGTCTGAAAACTAATCACTTCTAAGTGATAGAAAGAGCAGAGTAGGCTCAAAAGTCAGCACTTGCCACAGAAGATAGATACCCCTTGGTCTATCCCCAGCACTGTGATAAAAGTCAGTTATAGCACAGCCTTTTTTGTGAATTCAGCCTTTCACAACACAAAACTACTACCTGGTCTTATTTAAGCTTCTAAATTTTCTACTGGGTTGAAAGCTCTTGGAGTAATCTAGAGAGAAGCTGGTAAGTAGTGGAAAGGTTAACTAACACATGCATTGAGACCTGAATGCCTATCAACAAGTTGCAATTAAGTTTACTATGATTCATGGTGACCCCTTGTGTATCAAAGTAGAACTGCGCACCATAAGGTTTTCAATGGCTGCTTTTCCTAATAGCAGGTCTTTCTTCCTAATCCATGTTATCTAGATGTTCCACTGAAATTGTCAGCATGATAGCAACATATAAGCCACCATGAGATGAATTAGCTCAGAATTAAACCCATTGAGGTTTAATAGAATGAGTTTATACTATACTACAAAGACTAACACTTTATTTACACATGAGAAGTAATTTTTATAATCTGGAATCTTTCTGAGGATTAGAAACCTTGGTTCTATTACCAGCTCAGTTAACAACCAAGGATGAGGAGTCAACATGCTTTATTTAATGAGTTCTGTTAGGTTGCTATGATTTACTCATAAAGTTGGGCTTAGCAGTGGAGCATTGAACAGATTCATCATTATCAGCACAACTGGTTGGACTGATGTGTCTAATGACTATAGGAAATTTTTAAAATAAAGAAAGTTGAATTGATTAGGATAGTATAACAAAGTTTTTGATAGGAAAAAAATCTGGATTATCCAAATGCACAGGGTGTTGTTGTTAAGTACCATTAAGTCAGTTCTGACTAATAAGTGAACCTATTCACAACAAAACAAAACACTACTTGACCAGGGCCATCTTCACAATAGTTATGTTTCAATCCATTGTTGCAGGCACTGAGTCAGTCCTTCTCCTTGGGGGTCTTCCACGGTTTGTTTTGTTTGTTTGTTAACTCTCCACTTTACCAATCCTGGTGTCCTTCTCCAGGAATTTGTCCTTTACAATAACATGTCCAAAGTACAGGAAATGAGGTCCTTCCATTTTCCCTTCCAAGGAACATTCTGACTGTCCTTCTTTTTAGATAGATTTGTTTGTTCTTTTGGCAGTCCATGGTACTTTCAATATTCTAAAACAACACAATTCAAATGCATCATTTCTCTTCCTTATTCATTGTTCAGCTTTCAAATGCATATGAGGCAATTAAAATACCATGCCTTGGTTCACATGCACCTTTGTTGTCAAAGTGACATCTTTGCTCTTTAACACTTTGCTGTTGTTGTTAGATGCCTTCCTCTGTCTGACCCATAGTGACCCTGTACACAACAGAAGGAAACACAGCCTAGTTTTGTACCATCCTCACAATTACTGCTATGCTTGATCTCATTGTTGCTGCCACTGAGCCAATCCATTGCATTGGGAGGTGTCTCCCTCTTTTGTCACTGTCCCTCTACTTTACCAAGCATGATGTCCCTTCTCCAGGGACTGGTCCCTTCGGATAATTGTCCAAATTTTGAGAAGAATCCTGACCATCTTGGCTTCTAAGGAGCATTCTGGTTGTACTTCTTCCTACACTCAAAAATAGTTCCCTGCATAGTAAACCATTGTCGTTGTTAAGTGCCATGGAGTCAGTTCTGACCCATAGCGACCCTGTATAGGGTTTACAAGGAGCAACTGGTGAGCTTGAACCGTTGACCTTGCAGTTCAAATGGCTTTGCAGTCTGGCGCATTAACCCACAGTACAACACTAGGACTCCATAGTAGACCATGTTGTTGTTATGTGCCGTGGAGTCGGTTCCAACCGTAAGATCGTCTAATTCAAAATGGCCAATACTAATCCATTTCAGCTTACTAAAGCCTAGCATATAAATCTTTATGGGTTGGTTCCAACTCATAGTGAACTTGTAAAAGGTTTCTGAAGAGCAGCTGGTGAGTTTGAACCTCTGACCTTGCAAGTCAAACAGATCTCACCCATCTAGTGGTTATGATCCTACAGTGCCATACCAGAACTTCATGCCTTCAATATTACAACTTAAAGCCTGAATTTTTTTTCTTCAGTTCTTTAAGTTTGAGAAATACTGAGTCTGTTCACATATTCTTTCCTTTTGGTTTTCTAACTCCAGGACATTACAGAGTCCATTATAATACTTTACTTTGTCATCTTGTGCTGTCCTTTGAAATTTTTTATTCAGCTCTTCCATTCACTTTAGCTTCTTTGCTAAAGTGAACAGGAAAAGGTAAAATCATTCACTGCCCTCTTCGCCCAGGAGACAAGCTAGAATGCTAATCAGGTTACTGAGTGGGACTAATCTTCCCCACCCAGGAGACAAGCTAGAATGCTAATCAGGTCACTGAATGAGACCAATCCCCCTGGTTTCCCTCTTATCCTCACCCTAGCCCCTCCCTGACTCTGACCCCATATAAAGCCTGTGTTGCCCTCCATTTGGCACTCAGAATCTGGAGAAATTAGCTCTGCTTTGCCTCTCCTAGTGGTCTCAGTTGCTTCAATGATGGATCAAGAGCTGCTGCAACATCCCTGGATCCAGAGTTGCTGTGACACTCTGGCCTAGAGCTGCCATGACACTCACAGGCCTAAAGCAGTTGTAACACTCTCAATTTGAAAACTGCTGTAACGAAAGAACAAGTTTCAGAGCCTCTTCTGACATCCATTTTGGTCTATTCGTTCTTCTCTTTTAAATGACTTTGTTTTCTTAATGTATGATGTCATTCCACAATTCTGGTCTTCAGTTATTACTGTTGAATGCATCAATTTGATTCCTATGTATTTTGTGTGGGAGGTCCAAGTGTAGAACCACCATTTATGTTGTTGAAAAAGGTATTTGAAATGAATAAGTCATGGATCTTGCAAAGTTCTATCATGAAATCTCCAGCATCATTTCTATCACCAAGGCCATATTATCCATCTTCTGATCACTCCTCTGTGTTTCTGACTTCCAAATTACAATTGCCACATAATTCTCAATGCATCTTGATTGCATGTTTGATCAGTTTCAGACTGAAGATGTTGGTAGAATTCTGCAATTTCTTCATTATTGACTTGGGTGGTTGGTGAGTAAATTTGAATAACAGTTGTATTAACTGGTCTTCCTTGTAGGCAAATAGATATCCTATCACAGACAGAACTATACTTTAAGATATTTTTGACAATGAATGGGATGTCATTCCTTTTGCATTTGTCATTCCTATTATTATAAATCATGACATTGCCTGATTCAAAATGGCCAATACCTTTCCATTTCAGTTCACTAATTCCTAGGAGTCCTGATGTGGCACTTCAGGATCAGCACTGGGTTGTTCATTGTAAGGCTGGCAAGTCAAACCTACTAGCTGCTCCTCAGCTTTCTTTTATGCTTTGCTTTCTTTAGGAATCCAAGGTTGTTCTTAAGACTTCCAATATGAAATTTGTAAGTATCATCAAAATATTTGGACACCTCTGACATGATCCATCTGTTCATCTATGTTAAAGGAGCCTTAACTGATTCATAGTTCTTCAATATTCCTGACAACTGAAGTTATTTTTTTCTATAGAAAATCACCTAACGATATTCACCATCAAAATATTTGTCCAAACTCACTGTTGATAGCATCTAGATATTACATCATATTGTGGATGATAGGATGTGACATATTCAGTTTCCAGCAATGAAACTCGGAATGTTTACAACACATTTTTATGCTCAGTTGCTGGAGATTTCATTGGTTATTGTGGGCAATGATCTCCTCCTCCCTCCCAATTACTTGGTTCTATTTTTTCACCCTTGTCCTAATGATGCTATTTTTCTGGTCTTGGTTTTTACATTAAACCACTTCAATAGCTTTTCTAATGTAGTCAGAGTATAAATAATAGATGCAGAATTAGTTAATCTGTCATGAACCAAGATTGCCTGACAGCATGTCAGCCTGATTGATTGGTTTCAAGCAATAAAATCTATTCAATTAATATACAAAAATCAAAAGGGCATATTTAGGTTCATCCCCAAAAGAAGCTCTCTGAATTATACTTACTAGAGATCACAGTGTTTACCAGCAAGTGATAGATAAAAGAAAGAAGCTACAAATTCCAGGAGAGGAACCAACAATGACAAGAAGGGAGGTGGGGGGAAAAGCAGATAAACCAAGAGGCATGAGTTATAACTAAACTCCCTGTCATAGTGTCCCTTGCCTAACCAGTCTGGTTATAGTGATGTCCTTCTCCTATGGATCAAAATGACTTGCTCTCCTCTTGAGTAGTTTCTGTAATTTCAGATCTTACAAAAATCTCCTGGAAGAGGGTGATTCTGCCTAGAGGAGCCCTTAGTGCGCAGTAGAGGCAGGATGATCCATGCATTTCTAGACCAGGATCTCAAGTGGAAAAGGGAGGGAGGATAGGAAACAAGTCAAAAAACTCTTCATATCCCAACCTGGTTAGGTAGCAGCAGCTGGATAAGAACCTGTTAAAAAAATACAGAAAATTAACATTGGTTTTACTGGTATGTGAGTCTAGTAAACAATATAAAATGGCAGAAAAACATTCATAAAAAGCCTACTGAAATTGTAAAGTGTCATTACCTCCATTTATAAATTGATTATGGAAAATAAGATGGTATGAGGTTGATATAGCCAGAATATTAAATCAAATGGTCCCAGATTTGATTCTGAGTCCTGTCTTTTGCTCTTGTGTGACCTTGAGCAGTTCATTTAGCCATTTGAAACCCAAGTATCTCAGCATTGAAATGGATAAAATAGCAGATTGCCATGAGGATTAAATGTGGATGAGTGTAAAGCTCATCTCACATACTTCCTGTCCCTGGAGATTTTTTGCATGGTCTGATACCACAGAAAATAGTCAAGAGGGAAACAAATCACTTTGGTCCATTGGAGAAAGACATCAGTATGGGTTAGAGTTATGACTCACCAAGGATCAGGCTAGCCGAGTGGGCAGGGGACACTACGGCCGGTGGAGGTGCTCTGCTTGACAGACTCTGTAGTTGATTTGCTCCTCTAAGATTGTGTTGAATGAGCCTCTGCTGTGGCAACCATGAGCTGATTCATGCATAATATCTTTTGAGTACAATAATATCTTTTGAGTACCTAATAAGAGGGCTAATATTTGGCACCTCAACATAAAAAACAGAAATCCTCACAACTGGACCAATAAACAACATCACGATAAGCAGAGATAAGATTACAGTTAAAGGGTTTCCTTTTAATTGGATTAGCAATCAATACCCATGTAAACAGCAGTTAAGAAATCAAACAATGTGTTACATTAGGCAAATCTGTGCAAAAGACCTCTTTAAAGTGTTAAAAAACCCAAAGATGTCACTTTGATGACTGAGGTGTGCCTGCCCCGAGCCATGGTATTTGCAATCACCTTGTATGCATGCAAAAAATGAACAATGAATAAGGAAGATGGAAGAAAAATTGTGTATTTGAATCATGGTGTTGGTGAAGAATATTGGATTGGGAGAAAAATGAACAACTTTGTCTTGGAAGAAGTACAGACAGAATGCAATGTAAGCAAGGATAGTGCGACTTTGTCTCACATATTTCCTCACGTTATCAGGAGGGACCAGTCTATAGAGAAGGGCATCATGCTTGGAAAAATAGAGGGTCAGCAAAAAAAGAAGATTCTCAATGAGGTGAACTTACATAGTGGCTGTGCAGATGGCATAGGACTGGGTAGTGTTTTGTTCTGTTTTATGTAGTGTCAGGACTGGAATTGACTAGACGGCACCTAACAACCACATTTGCTGCAGTCCCTTAGTGGTGTAAATGGCTAATGCACTTAGAAGTTAACTAAAATATTAGAAGCTCAAGTCTATCCAGAAGTACCTTGGAAGAAAGGCCTGGTATTTTGCTTCTAAAAGATCAGTCATTGAAACCTTATGAAGCACAATTCTACTCTGACACACATAGGGTTGCCTTGAACAGTTCAACTTGATGGCAACTGATGATACTTATGGAATGCTTTCTCTGTGCCAAGCACTACGCTGAGAGCTTTGGGTATATCCACATTTAATCCTCATGACAATTAAACTGACTCTTCAAGAGTTTAAATGAACAACTCAGGGTCACATGAGTGTAAATTAAAGGACTCAGAATTTAACCTGGGACTATCTGACTTCATAAACCAGCTGCTTAAAAGGCAGGCCATTCTAATCAATTTATTAAATGAGAAGAAAGCAGCTGTACTCTTTCTCCCTGTTAAACTCTGTGGAACTATTCTTCCCCTTCTCTCTCATGATGCTCTGGCATGGTTCATAGTTTATTTGGCTCACTCTCTGTCTTAGTTATCTAGTGCTGCTATATTACAAATATCACAAGTGGACAGCTTTAACAAATAAAAGTTTATTCTTCCATAATTTAGAAGTCTAGAAATCCAAATTCAGGGCACCCACCAGCTCTAAGGAAAGACTTTTTCTTTCTTTTTTTTTTTTTTTTTTTCCAGCTCTGGGGAAATGTCCTTGTCTCCTTTCAACATCTGTGGGTCTGACATCCCTTGCAAATTTCATTTATCTTGGTGTCAGTATATTTTATCTTAGACCCTGGATCTAAGAGATTCTCAGCATAAGGACTCTGGGACAACTCCTAGTCTTCATTTTTTATTAGTAGTCACTTCTTTATTATCTCTGCTTACTTGTTTGTTCTCTTTGCTATCTCAAAAGAGAATGACTCAAGATATAACCTAATTTTGTTGATTGAACCCTGCCTTATTTAAATAAGTGCCTCTAAGGAGCTCTGGTAGCGTAGTGGTTACGAATCGGGCTGCGAGCCGCAAGGTCAGTAGTTCGAAGCTACCAGCGGTTCCGCGGGAGAAAGATGAGGCGGTCTGCTCCCGTACAGATTTACAGCCTCGGAAACCCTGTGTTGGGTCGCTAGGAGTCGGAATCGACTCCACGGCACATAACAACAACAACAACAATCCTCACTTGTTAACATCGTAGAGGTACATATTTTGGGAGGCACATTTCAATCCCTAACACTCTTTAATTTTCAAAAGTTCAGTTTAGGAATCACATAACTCTCAATTCTCCTGAAATGAAAACATCTGCCTCTCCTCCCATGCAGTGGCTCCATCTCCCCTACTTGTTACCATCCAGTCAATTCCAACTTGTAGTTACCTTGTAGGACAAAGTAGAACTGCCTCATAGAGTTTCCAAGACTGTACTCTTTATGGAAACAGATTGCCACATCTTTCTCCCATGGAGCAGTTGGTGGGTCCAAATCACTGACCTTTCTGGTATCGTCCCAGAGCTTAAGTACTGTGCCACCAGGGCTCCTTTCATTTCCTCTATCACTTGCTAACTGTTCCTTGAGTTCCCTCTCTGTCAGGGCAGGATAAGGAAGGTTGGGTTCCCCAAGAAGGCGACTCAGAAGCATAAACTAATGTGCAGGAATGCTTTGGGGAATCAACACCTATGGAAGGGAACAGCAGGAAGCAGGATTGGGCAGAGGGAGAAACTGAATAATCCCAACACTGCCACCCCTCAATCCCACAGAGGGTTCTGGTACAGAGTTGTCCTGAGTTGGAATGAGGGACTGGACATTTGTCCTTCTGCATTGATAAGTTACTGATAAATTATTGCTCCTCAAAGAAGTATGACCTTAGACAAGACATTTCCTTCAGCTGAAACAATCCCGAAAGAAAGCTTAGAGCGGACAGCCATCTTCTTGTATCGGTCCTAAAATCTGGGAGGATGTCTTTCTTTTCTGAAGAAAGAGCATCCACATCACTAAGAGTAAGGAAGAAGAAACATTTTAACTTGATCAGATGGTTATTTGAGTTTCATTCTCTTTGAATATAGTAGATACCAAATGTCAATTTTTGTCTCTAAACTTTTGAGGGATATTTGGAGACCTTCTTGTCAGTAAGAATCTTCACTTAGGCTGACTGTTTATAATTTCTTTCTTAGCATTTCTCAATTCTAGTTTCTTGAAGCCCATACCTCTGTTGTGTCACTTACCCTTCCAAGAAGCTGTCTTGGGTGGATCTCTTGAAGATGATCAATGTCAGTAATTCTGCCCTGTACATTTTGAATCCATAATCAGACCTTGTCCTTCAAACTCTGGATGTGCAGGCCTTTCCCAGTATACCTGACATCTTGTTCTTCAAGAGGAAGACACAGTCTTCCCTCTCTAGATTTCCTCCGGGAACAATTGGGTACTAGTTTTGCTGTCTTCCAAACTCCAGGAATCACTTGTCAAGTTTCATAATCAATTCTCTTGAAGCTCCTCTCACATGGGTTGAGGTGGTCAGAGAACATTTCCCATTCCCTGATAAATCCCTACCACCTGACCTTTTAACCAATTAATGAATTTTCTACCTTTTCTAATAGAATTTAAAAGTTGGTGATGGCCTAATGCTTGAAGGACTGGTTTTGAAATAGGTTATAGCAAGAATAGTCTAAAACTTCAGAAATACTTGGCATCTGTGGCATTGTCCTCAATTTATTTGTTGATGTTCTGATACCACTTTTTATACAGTTGCATTAGATAGCCTAATACACTTACCTGCCCAGACATAGCGTAAAAAACCCCTGAGGTTCCAATGCAAGGAGTTTTTAAGGGTCACTTGTAGCAGGTTCCTGCCCACCTAAAAAAAAACCATTTATATAAGAGAAAGGAAGGCAGAAAAGGAGGAAGAATGGAAAGAGGGACAGGAAGAAGAGAAAGAAAGAGGGAGGAAAGAAGACAGGCAGGCCTACCACATGAGTAAGTGGGGAAATCCTGTATCACCAATGGGCCAATATTCTCCCAAGTTCTGTCCCTGACAAGTCTGATGCTATATTCCATGACCAATAGGATCTTGCCAAAATAGTGACTGATAAGGCATTATCCAAATGCTCCATGCTGAATACACTCCATCTGCACTGTGTCAGCACTTATTTGATTTAGAACAGACCCCAGCTGTGACCAAACTTCCTATGAACATCACAACTCAGCCAACTACTAGTCTTGACTCTGAGAATTAATCTGTATTAAAACTTTATTTTATTACACATTTAACTTTTTTTTCCCAAATAGTTTCACATTTTTATTTGTTGCCATTGTTGTTATTGCTAGGTGCCATCAAGTTGGTTTTGACTCACAGTGACCCTGTGTGTAACTGCCTCATTCTATGCCAGCCTCACAATCATTCCTATGTTTGAGCCCATTGTTGCAGCCATTGTGTTAAACCATCTCATTGAGGGCCTTCCTACTTCAAGGACTGGTCCCTCCTCATTACATGTCCAAAATATATCAGACGAAGTTGTGTCATCCTTGATTCGAAACAGTATTATAGCTGTACTTCTTCTACAACAAAATTCGTTTTCCAGTACTTCAAGGTATATTTAATATTCTTTGGCAACACGATAATTCAAATATATCAATTCTTCTTCAGTATTCCTTATTTATTCTCCAGTTTTTGCTTAAATTAGGTGCACCTTAATTTTCAAAGGGACATCTTTGCTTTTTAACACTTTATGGAGTTCTTTTTCAGCAGGTTGCACTGGGCACATTTGCTGCAAAGTCCTTACATTATTATTAATGACTTTATAAAAGCACAGGAAATGAAGATAAAACTAAATGTTCTGATGATTTTTCAATCTTGAGAAATTGAGTAGCTTGGACCTTGTGTAGCATAACTAAGTGTACTGTACCATGTACTTTAAAAAAAAAAAAAGTTTTATTGTGAATTATGTGATAGTTTACATGCGAGAACATTAGCTTTATATTCATCCTATCATATATCATTACATTGCCATGGTTACAATCCCCTCCATGCATCATCAAACAATCAAAGGGTACACCCTGCAAGCCTGCCTCTCTGTCCTCAGCACACAGACCCTCTCCCTCTCTAGGTCTAGAGTCCCCAGCTGCTCCATCTCTCCACATCATCATCTTTGCTTCCATCTCTGGTGTCACTGTTTCTCTGGGTAGGGTCCCGCACTCCACTCTTCTCCCTTGATGGTCCCAGGGACCTCCATTCCTGGACTGTCAAAG
>NW_006408679.1:1563506-1565299 GCF_000296735.1 Chrysochloris asiatica | reverse complement strand
CTCCACCTGGGTTCATAGGAGTCTATTGAATGTGGTTGGACTTAGTTTGAAGGTTTATTGCTGTTTTTCCCTCACTTCCTCTTATTGGTGACCAACGTCGTCACCAGTCAGAGCACATGTCTGCTCATGTATTCTCCTTGAGTCTTAGTCTTGTTAGGGGGTTTGCCTTGAGGGGACCCTACCACTTGTCTTGATGTCTCCTGGGCGGGCAACTTGTTCTCATAGTAGTCAGTCAGACTGCTGTTATTGTTTTTTTATTTTTCCTGTTGATCTTTCTTTCAAGAAGTATCTTCTGTTCTTCTAGCCACTCCAAGCTGGTCTGCTTGTCCTTTCAATTGGAAAGAAGATTCTGGATGGGGTTCAGGATTCCACCTATAGTCTTATGTATTACAGAGGCTCTGCAGGAAGCCTCCTTCACTGGGTATGTTGTAGCCCCATTTTAGGTATTCCAATCAATTATAGGCAGAATACAGACTTACAAGTGTTCTATGGTGATATTTCTGGCTATTCCTTTCTCTTCCCCTCAAGTGTCAATTTTGTAATAGTATGCCAGGGAAACCAAGATTCAAAAGATAGCCAAGAGACTTCCAGCGTTTCCCTGACCAGGCAGCACAGGTGCACGGGCTCCGGGGAAGGGTGGGTGTTATCACACAGGGTAGACAGACAGCCTTTGGGCAAATGTAAGACTTTAGTCTCCAACATTGTGGACTTGCTTTTTTGAAGGGTCGAGCTGCTGGGGAGTTGTGGGCATTTTGGGCCTGCGCTCGGCTCCTGCTCTGGGACTGCGCCCGCCTACTGCAGAGCTTGGAGCGTGGGGCTTGAGTGGACCCGTTTGGAGGGCGGGCACGCCCAGAGAGCTGGCGGGGTCACAGGAACTGGCATGGTCCTTCGTGGGGGGGGGCCTCATTGCCACGGGAGGTGTTGTCGGCGTGGATGTAGGGCGGGCCGGGTGCCCACGGCACAGGGAGACAGAAAGAGGCATTTTTTGATGTCATCAGACAGGGATGCCATCTGCCTGCAGCCACTAATCCCGCTCTCCACCCCCTCTGCCTAGGCTAGTCCTCTGCCCAACCTCCGAGGCTCAGGCCCACCCATCAAGGCACAAGCCAGCACAAGCGGAGACACTTTGTGGTGGTTTTTACCACTAGCAACAAGGCAGTCCTGCTGTGGCTCTGTGGGTTAAGGGACCAGAATTCAGAGCCTTATGAACTGCATGGGTCGGTGGTTCGAGCCCACCAGCTGTTCCTTAGAAACCCTATAGAGGGTTCTTTTTTTTTTTCTTTGTGTGTGTGTGACTAGAGATTGCCTTATTTAATCTCGTTGTTTTTTCTGATGCTAAATTCTCCTTTTATTTTTTTTGTCTTGCTTTGTTTTTATCTCATTATCGCTTTTGTTTTTCATTTTGCTTTTGGTTTGGTTTTCTACCCGATGGGTCTTGTTTGGCTATCACATCGCCTCCCTTCTGCTATTGGAGGACTCCTAATCCCTCTACATTACACAAAAAGAGTCAGCAACTGTTGCCAAATAGCCAAGCTGCAATAACACTTTATAAAACACCAAAACCCAGGCAAGAACCAATACAAGCTGCCATAAACCAGGAAAACAGACAACACCTGTAAGAGTTACTCTGAGTTAAGCAACAAGAAGAGTGAAAAGGGAAGACCACATCCTGATCACATCTTCCTGGAGGCAATCAGAAAACATAAAAAATTACCAAAGTACGTACTTTATTAATTATTAGGGCCACAGATAAACATTAAACATGTCCAAGAAGCAAAAGCAGATGACCATAT
>NW_006408679.1:1547273-1547763 GCF_000296735.1 Chrysochloris asiatica | reverse complement strand
AATACCTAAAATGGGGCTACAGCGTACCCAGTGAACGAGGCTTCTTGCGGAGCCTTTGCAATACATAAAACTATAGGTAGAAACCAGAACCACATTCAGATCTTCAGAGATGAGAAATCTCCACTTGAAAGGATGAGCAGACCAGCCTGGAGTGGCTAGAAGAATAAAAGATACCTCTTGAAAGAAGGACCTGCAGGAAAAATGGAGGCAGATGGACTGTTACCACAAGAACAAACAAATCGCTTCCCTAGGAAATATCAAGGCAAGTGGCCAGGTCCTCTCAACGCAAACCCCCTTCCAAGACTCAACGGAAATGCATGCTCTGATTGGTCACCACACACATCACTGATGGGGGGAAATGAGGTAAAAGCAGCAATGAAGTGGCAAGCTAAGCCCTACAATGTTCAGTAGACTTCTGTGGACCCATTTGGGGACCTGGATGGCAAGCAGTGTGAGGAAACCTGGGGAGTCTTGGGCCCAGAGTCAGTGG
>NW_006408679.1:1532292-1546759 GCF_000296735.1 Chrysochloris asiatica | reverse complement strand
GGGTTTTTAGGGTATACCCTTTGGTTGTTTGATGATGCATGAAGGGGATTGGCACCATGGCAATGAGTAATGAATGTAAAACTAAAGTTCTCTCATGCAAACAAGCATCTTAACATTATTTTCTCCATTTTGCCTATTCCATCCATACCTCAATCACTGTATCCCAGAGCCCTGTTATTCCAAGGTTGTACATGCATCATTATTTACCTCTGTCCCACTTAGCTTATGCAAACCTGCCTAATTGTTTTCCCATCTGCCTTGTTCTTTCATCCCCCCTCCCCCATGTTCTTTTAATGTAAGTGTATCTTCCTCTTTTCCAGGGTCTCTTCTCAGAATGTATCGGCCTATGTTACCATTTTTCACTTGAATCCGCTAAAGGATGCTTTCATTTTCTGGCCAGGATTTGCTTGACTAAGAACCCTTCTAGGAAGACATGGGAAAGGTGACACCAAGAAAACACACTATGATGGTGGAGGCAGAGACAAAGCCCCATTTAGTCTCTTGTAAAATGATCACGAATTCATGTTGGATGGGGACTCATAACCCATATATTTACATCTACTTTTGGTATGCTGCTGTGGGTTAATGCACTGGTCTGAAAAGTTCGTTTGAACCATAAGGTCAGTGGTTCAAACTCACCAGCCTCTCCTTATACAGTGTCACTATGGGTTAGAACTGACTTGATGGAACTTAACAACAACTCTGTACCCTATGAAATAACTGTCTCTTTATTTTTATATGTCATACTTTGAGGCTCCTGAGCAATTTCCCTGATCAGGGTTACGAGTCGTGCTGCTAACCTCAAGGTCAGCAGTTCAAACTACCAGCCGTTCTAGGGGAGAAAGATGAGGCTTTCTGCTCCTTAAAGATTGATAGCCTCAGAAACCCTATACAGGGTTACTATGAGTCAGAACCAACTCCACGGCACACAACCACCACCACTTTGAGGCTCCTGAGCAATTCCCTGGACCAGGGTTATTTATGTTTTCCTTTCACCTGACGATCATGTCCCAACCATTTGGGCCATGATTTGACTATGCATTTGGGAAACAGTTTAGATGTATTCTTTATTCTCACTGGATAGTCAGTTTTCAGTGGTTCACACAGTCCATGGAAGGGTAGTATAATCATCACCATAGAATTCTTCAGATATATAAATCTTAAAATATACTAGCAGGAGTCCTGGTGTGGCACTGTGTTGGGTTAATGTGGCACTGGGTTAATGTGCTGGACTTCAAGCTCAGTTTGAACCATAGGGTCAGTGGTTCAAGCTTACCAGCCACTCCTTGGAAACCCTATACAGGGTGGCTATGAGTCAGAACCAACTCGAAGGTACTTAACAACAATAACAATATGTCAATCCACTAACTGGTAAGGATGAAAATGGCTTTGAATAATAAGTGACCAGCACTGGATTGCGAACCACAAGGTCAGCAGTTCAAACCCACTAGCTGCCCTCAGAAAGTCTATACAGGGTTGCTATGAGTTTGAACCAACTAGACGGCACTTAACAACTATTATTAAGGAATATTTGTATGTTTTTTAACATTTTTATTTTGATAAGTATATACTTATATATATTTATATCTGACAAAATATTTGTCATTTCAACAATATTTTACATGAACACCTCAGTGACCGTTATCATGTTGTGCAACCATTACCACTGTTTACAAAGATTTCCATCACCATGACTTAACAGGCAGGAGCTCAGTGCCCCCTAAGCAGTGAGTCCCTCTTTTCCTCTCCCTCACACCCCTAGTAACCAATGATGAACTTTATTCTCCATACATTTGCCTATTCTAGACATTTCTTGAAAGTGGGAACATGCACTGCTTGCCCTTTTGTGAAAGATTCTGTTGTAATAATTCCCCTTAGGCTTAGCAGAGAATCAATTCAATTCTCACTCTGTGAGTAAATGTGTTAAGAACACCTAAGGCATTGCCCTCAACCTTCTGCCATTAAAAGGTGTCAAGTCACTGAAGGATTTTTGCAACATCTTCTATATATTACAAGGTAAAAATGTGTAAATGAAATACACAACATATAATCATCATCAGACCTGGTGTGAATAATGATAGTACTATATATTGGAATGGAGTCCTGATGTGGCACCATAGGATAAGCACTCAACCTCAAGGTTGGTTTGAACCACAAGGTTGGCAGTTCAAACTCACCTACTACTCTTTGGTAACCTATACAGGGTCACTATGAGTCGGAACCAACTGGATGGCACTAAACAGCAACAACGTATGTTGGACTAGCACTTATATTTTAACTAGCTTTTACATATAATCTCACAATGCATAATGGAGCAATATGCTATGCTAGAAATCCTCTTCTCAAATAATAATTCATTTCTAGAGAAAGTGTATAAGGACAACCGGCTCTGTCATGTGCCAGTGAACAGATGTCTTGTTCACTGCTCCCATCCAGCTGAGAATCCCAAATAATCCAGACCTGAGCAGGGGAGATCAATCTCAACTCTATTAAGGCTTTACTCCATCTATCAACATGAAACCATTGGCTGAGGTTTTCTTTTGTTACTTGAGTCTTCATCTTTACAAATGTAAAGATATTTTTATTGACTTCTATTTACTCCTCAGCAATCAGGAAGTAACAAACTGCAGGGCAAGGGGATGGTATGGAAGTCAACCCAGATGAATGTGTTCATGAGATCAACAAAGATTAAGTGGCTTGCAACTTCTAAGGACCCTGATTTCCTACAAAACAAAAATCAGAGAGTAGCTATAGTAACAAGTGCTGACCACATTCAAGTAATAACAACTATTAGCTGACATCATGTTTGGTAGAGTGTCAGTGAAAAGAGAAATTCTCAATGAGATGGATTGACTCAATAGCTGCAAAACTGGGCCCAAACAAGCTAGAAATAATAAAGATGGTACAAGACTGGAAAACATTTTGTTCTGTTGTTCATGGGACCATAATGAGTTTGTACCGACTCAACAGTAACTAACAGCAACAACAAGAGTTACAGGAAAGCAGGTCCTAAACTTTGCCTGGAGTCCTGGTGTGGCACTGTGGGATAAAGCACTGGACCACCAGATAGGTTTGAACCACAAGATGGGTGGTCCAAACTCACCAGCCTCTCCCTGGAAACTCTATACAGGGTCACTGAGTCTGAACCTACTTAACGGCACTTAGCAACAACAACACACTCTGCCTGAACTCAAGGTGTGGTGTTGTAGGATCAGCACTGAACTTTGAACCACAAGTTCAGCAGTTCAAATCTCCCAGCTGCTCCTCAGAAACCCTGTAAATGGTCACTATGAATTAGAAAGGACTCAACGGCACACACCAATGACACACTCTGCTGCTCACCTAGCACAAGAGAATCTCTATGTATGATAGCCAAACGATTCCACATAGTGAAGCTAGGAGGCATGCACACAGCCAGTAGTAACTGTTTTAATTAGCAATTTTTTACCATCAGCTACTTTGTGCAAATTTCACTCCCAGGAACTAAAATAGTCTCTACCCAAGAATCTCATGGTGTTTTAAATACTGGAAAGTGTTGTCAAATAAAGTTTGGGAAGTACCTCTGTTGTATACCCTGGTGACACAGAGGTTAAGCAATTGGCTGCTGAAAGTTTGGCAGTTTGAACCAATCAACTGCTCCTTGGGAGAAAGATGTGACAGTCAGCTTCCAATAAGATTTACAGTCTTGGAAACCCTATGGCACATTTCTACTCTGTCCTAAAGGATTGGTATGAGTCAGAACTGACCTGATGGCTATGAGTTTGGGTCAGTTGTGCAGCGAGAGGAGGAAGAGAGAAAAAGGCGAGAGGAACAACGGACTTTCATGATAGATGTCTCATAGAATGTTGTATATTATGTAACATTGGCTGAAGGAAGTGATCTATTCTGCTTCTATGTTCTAGCATTAACCCATGAAATGAAGGTAGCAGCCAAAGAGTAAAAGGCAAAGGCAATAAAGATAAAACCCTAAGTCCAGATCCAAGTTTATCACTGTGAAAGTAGGTTTGCCTGCTGCCTTGTTTCCTCTTTAGTGTAATAACAACTATTTGAGGACTCTGTAGATTTAAAAGCTTAAGGCTTATTTTTTCAAGTTCCAAAGTTTAGACCCATTTGTAAAGATCCTTTTTCTTTTTCTTTATAAATGATTTCTCTTGATTTGCCTCTGCCTGTCTTCTCATTTCTTTCTGTAGACCTTCTGATGAAGCAATTTGAACTCCAGGAGCAGGCTAGCCAGAGAAAATAGGATAAAATCACTTTAATAGGACCAACAAAGTCCTCTGGTAAAAATACTTAAAAATGGTTTTCCTTTCAGATTATATTACTTTCACCCCTGGGTTCCCCTGGGTATACAAATAACACCCAAAAAATTACAGTCATTTACCAAAAAAGTCATACAAAATAGCTTATTTTGTGACTTGCCAGGAAAGTACAGAGAAAAGATTGAAAAACTGAAGATTATATGTTGTTGTTAAGTGCCATCTAGTCGGTTCCGACTTGTAGGTGTTCTGGGTTTGAACTGATGGCCTTATGGTTCATAATCCACTGCTGAAGTCAGCTTTAAGTGGTAGCATTTATTTAGAGGGTCAATCATACATAATATTATGACCTATTGGGACCGAAAATATATATGAGAGGCTTTCAAACAAAATTGGAATGAAGAGATAACAGAATTTTTCCACAAACTTTTTGAAGCCTCCTTATATATTGGAAATTTAATACTCACTACGGAGTCAAAAGGTTAATGTTCGACTGTTTCAAGAGGTAGCTTATGATCAAGAGCCAATGATATTGAAAGAGGAAGTCCAAGGTGCATTGAAGGAATTGGCAAAGAACAAGGTACCAGCAATTGATGGAATTGAAATTGAAATCTTTCAAGAAAGTGAGGCAGCACACGAGGCACTCACTCATCTATGCCAAAAAATTTGGAAAACAACTATCTGGCCTACTGATTGGAAGAGCTCCGTATTTGTGCCCATTCCAAAGAAAGGTGACCCAATGGAATGCAAAAATCATCGGACAATGTCTTTGATATCCCATGCCAGTAGAGTTTTGCTAAAGGTAATACAGAAATGGCTGCAAGCATACATTGACAGAGAACTTGCAGATATTCAAACCGGATTCAGAAGAGGCCGTGGAATGAGGGATATCATTGCTGATGTTCGATGGATCTTGGCTGAAAGCAGAGAATATCAGAAAGATGTTTACCTGTGCTTTATTGACTACACAAAGGCTTTCAATTGTGTGGATCATGACAAGCTATGGACAACATTGTGACGTATGAGTATTCCTGAACACATAATTGTGCTCATGAGGAATCTGTACCTGGACCAAGAGGCACTTGTTCGAACAGACATGGGAACACTGAATCGTTTAAAATTAAGAAAGGTGTACGACAAGGTTGTATTCTTTCACCATAGTTATTCAACCTGTATGCTGAGCAAATAATCTGAACGCTGGGTTCTATGAAGAAAAATGTGGCATCAGGATTGGAGGAAAACTCATTAACAGCCTGTGATTTGCAGATTATACAACCTTGCTTGCTGAAAGTAAAGAGGATCAATAATAACATTCTTATGAACAGAGAAAAGATTAAAGTTGTCAAGGACTTCATTCTTCTTGGATCAACCATTAACACTCATGGAAGCAGCAGTCAAGAAATCAAACGACATATTGTAGTAGGCAAATCTGGTGCACAAGACCTTTTTAAAGTGTTGAAGAGCAAAGATGTCAGTTTGAGGACTAAGGGGCACCTAACCCAAGCCATGGTCTTTTCAATAACCTCATATGCATGTGACAGCTAGACAGTGAATAAGTAAGACCATAGAAGAATTGATGCATTTGAGTTATGGTGTTGGAGGAAAATAATGAAAGTGCCATGGCTGCCAACATAATCAATAGATCCGTGTTGGAAGAAGTGCAGCCAAAGTGTTCCTTGGAGGCCAAGATGGCCAAACTTTGTCTCTCAGACTTCGGACATATTGTCAGGAGGGACGGGTCACTGGAGAAGGATATCATGTTTGGTAAGGTGGAGGGTCAGAGAAAAAGAGGAAGACCCCCAACGAGATAGATTGGCCAAGTGGCAGCATTGATGGACTCAAGCATGGCAACAGTAGTGAGGTTGGCCCAGGATTGGGCAGTGTTTTGTTTTGCTGTGCATAAGGTTGCTATGAGTCAGTACTGACTCGATGGCACCTAACAACAACAACGGACTCTTGGTGTAGCACTGTAGGATCAGCACTGGACTTGGAACCACAAGGTCAGCAGTTCAAACCCACCAGTTGCTCCTGGGGAACCCTATACTGGGTCGCTATGAGTCAGAACTGACTTCATGCCACTTCAAAAACAACAACATAATGAGTTGGGCTGTTAACCACAAGATCTGCAGTTCAAATCCACCAGCTACTCCATGAGAGAAAGTTGAGGCTTTTTGCTCCTGTAAAGATTTATACCCTTGGAAACACTCTCCGATTTGTTTTAAGTCAGAACTGACTCATCAGCACTTAACAACAAGAATAACATAATGATATCATAGTAAGTAATTTGGTTATCTTAGTTTCAATGTAATAATTTCTCAAGTCACAAAGAACATTAGCGTTCTAATGCCAGTAATATGTTTTACTTGTAGGCTCGTATCCATTAAGTTTGGTATACAGGCTGTGTTGTGCTGAAGGCAGCTCCTATCATTAGCAAGAGCTACATTGGGCCAAGTGGCAACATCGATGGACTCAAGTGTGGCAACGGTAGTGAGGTTGGTCCAGGATCAGGCAGTGTTTCGTTCTGCTGTGCATATGGTCGCTATGGGTCGGTACTGACTCGATGGCACCTAACAACAACAAACATTAGGCCCATGTCTTGTTTTTTCCTAACTCTGTGTTGAATGATGTCATGTTGATAGCTTGAAATTGGCCATGGAGGGAGTATTCACACCATGGATATCAACAAACAGGGTAATCCAAAGTTTCCTTCTCTCCTGTCCCCCAAGATCCAGTTGTTATATATTCAACAGCATTGTTGTATATAGAAGAAGAAACAGGAGATAAATGTGGCTCTTAATTACAATGTGAGTGTCTTATGTCATCAAAATACTAGTTTTTATGTCTGCATTAAAATATTAACTTTTTTTCAAATAAAAAAAATATGTATTTGCATAAGTTTGGATAAATATCAGCATATTTTTTTTATCTGGCTGCAAGATTTGCTCCTGATGAAAATGAACAAGTGATGAAGTATTCAATAGCTACAATATTTACCTTGCTGTCATTATGCTTAAGGAACCTGGTGGCATGTGAGGAAGCACTTGGTTGCTAATCAAAAGGTCAGTGGTCTGAGCAGCAGTCTGGTTCTGTAAAGATGACAGCTTTGGAAGCCCTATGGGCAATTTCTACTTTGTCCTATAGAGTCACTATGAGTAGTTGGAATCTACTCAAAAGGCAAAGGTTTGGTTGGTAGTGTTCACTATGCTTGAGAATCTGTAAATGATAGGAGAAACCCAGCTTGGATGTCACCATTCAAAATAAATAAATAAGGAAGATGCAATGTAGTAGAGCTATTACAATCCAAGTGTCACCTCTGTTCCCTGAAAGCTGATGTTGGACACCACACACTGGGACTGCCACTGCTTTGTGCACTAGATGTCTTTTCTATTGTGTCCTATTACTATGTCACCTGTTCAGTTCCATACTATGTTGTTATTGTTGTTGAGTGTGGTTGAGTACATTTTGACTCATAACAATCCTGTATAGGATTTCTGAGGCTTTTTAAGTCTTTGCAGGTGCAGAAAGTCTTCTCTTTCTCCCAAGGAGTAGATAGTGGGCTTGAACTGCTGACCTTGTGGTTCGCAGTCCAGTGTTTATCTTACGGAGCCACTGCGCTCCCTATAACCACACTATATACACCTTGGTTTTACTACTTCCTTTTTATTTAAAAATAAACTCAGAAACACAAGGAAATATAAACCATATTAGCAATCTCCAGCAATGCTTCTGGTCTCCAATCTTTTAGATTTTTTACATGAAAATCTCAGGGTATTTGGATAGAGACAATAAAACATAACCTTGGGATAGAATACCCCAAAAAGATTAATTCGAATTCACCTCTGTATTAATGTTTATCTATAAACCAAAGAAAACACAATACTATTCTATCTGGCTCCCAAGAGTTAAACAAACGCCCCATGAAGGGACAGACTAGAAATGTAAAGAGTTCCACAGGGAGAACCAACATCTGAGGGTTATTTGACTGGAGGCAGTCATCAGTAAAGGAAAAATTGTTGTCACACATGCACTCTGTCGGGAGCACAATAAGGAAATCTCGTCCCTATCAATCCTGCTGGAAATGAGTACAAGTAGTGCGTCGTCACAGATGACTCCCTAAAGCAGGTCGCCAGCTCAGACATCGTTATTCACTTTAATGGGGAGTTGGGGACTTGTTTTATATAAAAGAATAAAATAATTTTTTTAACCAAAATTTGCAAAGCTGAGCCTTGAAATTCAATAGTAGCGAAATGATTCTCCTCTTCTTCCTTCCTTTATATAAAGCCTCCACCTCTCCAATGTTCTCACTTGTCTACTCATATGTGATACTTATCATATGTCTTCTTGCATCTTGTCTATGTATGTGTGAAGGGAGGGCTGGTATTATATTCAGTTTTATATCCTCTGCACTAGCAAAGGATCCTGTTGGGTGTTCAGTAGTGCTAACTCAATTAACTGCCTTTTTGAAGATAATTTATTCATCTATTAAATATATTGTTGTTGTTGTTAAGTGCCGTCAAGTAAGTTCTGACTCATAGTGACCCTGTATAGGATTTCTGAGGAGCGGCTGGTGAGTTTGAACCACCAACCTTATGGTTTGTAGTCCAGTGCTGATCCTATAGCACTACACCAGAACTCCAGATAAATAAATTAAGCACATGGAAATAGAATAAGGTCTAGCTATGCATTGAATTCTGGTGTGGCACTATAGGATCCGCACTGGAATTCGAACTACAAGGTCGGCAGTTCAAACCCACCAGCTGCTCCTAGGAAACCTTATACAAGGTCTCTATGAGTTGAAATTGCCTGCATGGCACTTAACAACAACAACATGCATTGAATTCAGTAAAATCATTCTGCTCTAGGGCCGATGACTGATGACTGGGAAGTTTTTGTTTCAAAGAATAGGGTTTTTGTTTTTTTTTTTACTTACTTTATTATATTCATTTTATATGGTTTGTTGTTATAATGAAAGCCCTGGTGTGGTGCTATAGGATAAGCACTGAACTGCTAACCACAAGATCAGCAATTCAAACCTATAAGCCACTCTCAGAAACCTTACACAGGGCCGCTACAAGTTGGAACCGACTCAATGGAACACAGCAACCACAATTATTGTAATGCAAACCCTGGTTGCACAATGGTTAAGTGCTTGACTGCTAACCATGAGGTTAATTGTTTGATCCCTCTGGTCACTCTGTGGGAGAAAGCTGTAGCTGTCAGCTCCTGTAAAGATTCACAACCTAGGAAAACCTCTTGAGCAGTTCTACTGCTCTATATAGTGACTATGAATCAAAATCGACTAGATGGCATGGTTATTAGTGTTATTTTCATTATTACTGTAAGATGCTAGTACTCTGCATAGAGGGTGGTGGTGGTTCAATGGTAGAATTCTCACCTTCCATGCTGGAGTCATGGGTTCAGTTCTAGTCAATGCACCCATCTGTCAGTGGAAGCTTGAATGGTACAGAAAATTGAAGCCATTCAAAATTTGAAGCCAAAATCTACCTTTTCCACATTCATATTCTGTGCCCCTTTCTTAGTGTCCAGAGGCCCTTCTACCTTGGATTTTACTTCCTCACCTGTTTCCTCCTCCTAAGCCCCATACATACCTCTTAGGTGTTTCTATCCAGTTCAGTTTTACTCCACAGTTCTGTGGGGTTTGAAAATACCTCTGCCACTTCTCTAAGAAAAGTCTGCTTTCTCATCTCTGACAGTTCTCCAATCTGTCTGCTGTGCCACTCTTTGTGCTCAGCTCTGAGATTTAAAATCAGCCTTGTTGGGAGAGGGGCAGTGAGCTAGATCTGCAGATGCAAGGCATAGACCCTGCTTCATATTCACGTTAATGGACAACCACAACTCATCAGCTTTCTCCCTTAGAAATATTATCAGTCAATAGAAGGTACAAGAAGCTTTTTATGTCTAAAGATGGAATTTTGGCAGGGGGTAGATGATAAATTCCCCAACATAGAAGACATTCAAATGCAGACTGAGAGAGCACTCCTATACAAATTAAAATACTGGCATTATACTTGTTACAATTTCTTGAAGTTCCAAAACTTAGACAAAAGTGGACAGTCTCTCTCACATACACACTTTCTCCACACCTGAAACTCCTTTTGCAGCTTGAATAAATGTACAATGAACAAACTCCAACATCAAGACATTCTCATTTTACTTTTGTAAAGAGCACACCAGAACAATCAGGTCAAATTCTGAGATTAACTGCAGTTATTTATTTAGTTAATCCTTTTTATCCGGCAGGGCAGCAAGTAGTTCTGCCATTTCCTAGGGAGACTGAGCAAGGACATTTTTAATAAAAATCTACTTTGCATGTTCCTGTCACATAAGTTGGTTGTTGTAGGCCAACTTGATTTGAATGATAGGAATCTGCCAAACTGTGAATGGGCCCAGCAAATTGCCATCCTGTTACCTGGGAGAAAACCGAAGTCTCAATGTAGAATATATTTGTGATAGAGTGGCCTCATGGGACTAGTGGAGATGCTTTGTTACTAGGTCCTCAATTTAAAACTCATTTTTCATTTGACATTTGAATCTTTATTCTCAGGGCTTCTTAGGACTTCTAAATTTTATGCAAAATATGATTCAGCAAACTCTCATTGAATACTTGCTAGCTATAAGTCATTGTGCTAGGCCTTGGGAGAAAGAGAGAAATCAGAAATAGAAAGTTGAATAAGACACGGTTTCTGCCTCAAGGAATTTAAAGTCTACTGGGGGGAGGAAGCAATGGCTAATACTGCCGGTTAGATTATTACAGAGATATTTTATCGATTTTACATACCCTAGCCAGAATGTGTGAAGAAAAGACTATTGGAGAGAAAAATCCATAAGAAAGGAGACTGGAAGAAATGACACTAAAATGCTAGCAATATTTTGTTATAGCTGTGAGAGCTGACGTGATTCTTTTTTCTTGATAAGTGATTTCTTTTTTACAACAAGAGTATAATTATTTAATAATGAATGAAAATACAAATAAATTTGAAAACTCTTCCAAAATATGTTTTGCTTGGTACCATGGCTTTATTGGGAATTCAGTGACTCCATAAGATAAACACCAGACTGCGAAGCACAAGGTCAACAGTTTGAGCCCACCACCTATGTGGGAGAAGGATGAAAATTTCTGCTCCTGTAAACAATTAAAGCCCACCACCCATGTGGGAGAAAGATGAAGATTTCTGCTCCTGTAAACAATTACAGGACCACAGTGAGTTAGAACCAATATGATGCCAATTAACAGCAACAACAACGTCTTCATTACAAAGAAACGTAAGGCTAAAATCAACATCAATATGAATAAAATTTATTAAAAAAAAGTGACCTCAATATAATTTTCTAAGTGTTTATATTAAGTCCCTGGAGTCCTGGTGTGGTACTGCAGATAATACGCTGGGCTTCAAGGTCAGTTTGGGCTGCAAGTTTGGCGGTTCAAACCCACCAGTTGCTCCTTGGAAACCCTACACAGGGTGACTATAGTTAGAACAGATTCGCCGACAGTTAACAACAACATATATGTACTTGGACTCCTGGTGCGGTGCTGTAGGATCCACATTGGGCTGAAAACCACAAGGTCAGCAGTTCAAACTCACCAGCTGCTCCTTGGAAACAGGGTCGCTATGAGTTAGAATTAACTTGACAGCACTTAACAACAACAATCTATGTACCTATACAAGAGTCTACAAGAGCGTATACAAAGCAGTCTTAGTGTGGCGCTGTGGATTAATGGGCTGGACTGCAAGGTTGGTTTGAACGGCAATGTTGTTGAACTGCAAGACTGGTGGTTCAAGCTCACTACCTGCTCCTCGGAAACCCTATGCAGGTTTGCTATGGGTCAGAACTGACTTGATGGCACTTAACAACAATATAAGGTTAAGTCAAAAAGTATTGCTACTAGAGTTCCAGTTTATATATGCACAGGTTTCTTCCAAACAAATGGTGTTTAAACTTGTCACTGCAATCTATAGATGATGGCTGATAAGTTCTTTTAGTGTTTACCTTGTCTTGTTAGCGTAACTTCAAGAAGAGGTAGAGTCAAAACAGTGACTTCTGAGGGGATCTACGGGGCCACTTCAATTCAGTTCAGAATGTTATGGTGACTATTTTTTGGGACCCCAAGGGGGTAACCTTGTTAAATTTTCTCAAAGGATACAGGATAATCATGGGGACTTATTAAGAAGCAGCCTTTAAGAAAACTGAAAACTGCATTGGTAAGCAAAGGGCCAAGGAATTTTTTCCCCATCATGACAGTGTGCCTGCTTATTCTTCAAGGGTAGCAAGGGCTGCTCTTGGAGGATTTCCTTGGGAAACCTTATCCCAGCTACCTGATTTTGCCCTGATAGACATGTTTTTGCTCTGGAAGATTAAAGAACATTTAAAAGGAGTATGGTTTGATTATCTTGAGGATGCAAAAATTGTTGTTTTTTTTCAAAGAAAGCAGAATTCTTTGGAGAAAGGTTAGAGAAATGGAAACACCACCTTCAGAAGTGTATACACTGAATGTATGTTGAGAAACAATAGCTTCCAAATATCCCATTTGGATATTTTTGTTCAATAAAAATTTCTATGATTTTGTAGCAATACTTTTTACTAACCCTGGTATGTACACATAAATGGATATATGTTGTTAAAAGTGCCATAGAGTTGGGTTTTTTTAAATATATAAATGGATACATACATCCATTTATGTATACATAAATGGATACATGTTGTTAAAGTGACATAGAGTTGGTTCTGACTGTTAGGAAGTCTATATAGGATTTCCAAAGAGCAGCTGGTGAATTTGAACTGCCGACCTTGCAATTCGCAGTCCAGTGTTTACCCTACAGTGCCACATCAGGACTCTATATGGATGCACACAAAATGCACATATGTATATACACACATACATATGTACATGCATAATGTATCCATTAGCAACTCTAGAATGTTCATGGGCTGATGATGAATGTTTTGGTTTTCTGTTCTCTGACCCTTTAATTATTATATTTGTTAGAAAAACATAAAGTGACCAACTTCAACAGTTCACTTTTGTTACTATTTATCAGCTGTGATGTAGAGTCAAGAGTATTTGACTGGTCTGCCCTACTTCTGTATCAAATGGCCTACTATCCATCACTCTCCTCTGTGATGTTAAGGAAATTGCTCATCCCTCTTTCTGAATATTCTTTAAAAGTAAGGAAGGGACAGTTAGATTCTTATTATTACTAGTAGTCTAGTTTAGAAATAGGAAGAAAAGTTGGGAAGAATTACTTTGACCTCTCTGATGTTAGAGAAAATCTTTTGGAAATCTAGGTCATCCCTACTCTTAGCTTCTTTGTAGATGAAAACCTTAAGATCCACATATTTTGACTCCAAACACCTTCCTCTTCACTTTCTGACTCTTTATTACTCACCAACCTGCCCCACTCACTTTATAAAAGCTGCTTTGATGGCACAATTTAACTAAAGATTGGGTGGAAAAACAATAGTTATTTATTAAGGGTCCAAAGTTATTAACGCCATTTTATTGAATTCTCACACGAATCATCCAAGTTAGCTATTATTTTATTATTCAAATGTGGAAATTGAGGTTCAGAGAGTCAATAATTTGCCCACGAACAGCTAGTTAATGAGTGAAAGAACAGAAGTGTCAATGTAACATTGAGTTCCATTCCGAGAAAACCTGGGATAGACTGACCCCAAAGATAAAATAGTGTTACAGAATCGGACTGGCTTTAGGGCTCAGAGAAGACTCTGCAGAGTTTGATCTTAGTTTGTCAAAGAATCTTTACTTCAAGGTGACCAAATAAATCGTCTATTGGCACAGCTCTTGTTGTGTTTGTCAGAACAATGAGAGGAAGAGAGAACTCGAAGCATTGGACTGAGAAGAAGGGGATGCCTTCTTTAGATACTTAAACTTAGGTTATTAGTCTTTAGATACTTAAACTTAGGTTATTGGATAGAGCTTCACATAAATTTAGTAAATTTAATTTTGCAAGTCAAACCAAACCATATATATTCAAATTTTTCTCTTTGTTCCAAATCTCTTGCCATTGACTTGATTCCAATTCATGGCAACCACATGTGTTACAGAATAGAGCTAATCCAGGGTTTTCTTGACATACTTTGGACATGTTATTGGGAGGGACCAGTCGCTGGAGAAGGTAAAGCAAAGGGTCAGTGAAAAAGAAGGCTAAATGAGCTGGATTGACAAAGTA
>NW_006408679.1:1522466-1527378 GCF_000296735.1 Chrysochloris asiatica | reverse complement strand
GGTCTGTTCAGGTTTTCTACTTCATTTTGTGTAAGTTTAGGTAGGTCGTGTTTATCTTAAAATGTATCCATCTCTTATAAGTTTTCAAATTCGTTGGAGTATAACTCTTCAGAGTATTCTGTTATTATCCTTTTGATTTCCTTTGGTTCCGTTGTGACATCTCCCATGTGATTTCTAATATGTGTTATTTGTGTCTTCTCATTCTTTTCTTTTGTTAGGTTTGCCAATGTTCTGTCTATTTTGTTAATTCTTTCAAAGAACCAGCTTCTTGACCTGTTCATTGTTTCTATAGTTTTCCTGTTTTCTATGTCATTTATTTCTACTCTAATCTTTATTATTTCTTTTCTTTTGGTGGCTGTGGGTTCACTTTGTTGGTCTGTTTCTAATTGTTGTAGATCCTGTGTTAATGGCAATTAAAATTTGAGGGTTTTTTTGATAAAAGGAGTTAATTCCTTCGATTTTCTATTTAACATAGGCTTAGGAAGTGGTGGACTGTGCCAATTATCCTCTCTTTGGGTAAAAGGAAGTGGCAACAAATACAAAGGCAAACAAAGACTGCTAACAGCTCCTAAGGGAAGTTAGGGAGGTTACAGCAGATGTCCAAGTGAAAGCTGCCCTCAGTCCATACATACTAAGGTGAGTGGATGGAGAACAGCTGACTGAATGGATGCCCTATTCCCCTGGACTGGTTATCAGTGTGTCATGAGGCAGAGCTGGCCTTCTGTGCCTAATCTCTTTGGTATTCATTCTGTGAACCAATAGATCCTTAAAAACCCAAGGGTCAGCTATTACCAGATGATTGCATTATTGTTTAAGCCATAATGTACTGTGTTCAGGGCCCCTTTCTCTGCTGATCAAATCATTTAAGTACTCAAACTGACTCAAGGCCTTCAGGGAGTTAAAAGTTCTGGAACATGATGTTACTGAGATATAAGAGACTGAGAATGAAACCCTATTCCAATGCTATAAACATAATAGACTGCTTACCTTCTTCATATGGAATATCTCTAAGTTTATTTCCATGAAAATCAATTTGTTGGCCTATAAACTGAAATAGCTAGAGAAGGAGATATTTTCTTCTTTTATTTTTCACTCCTTCTTAGTATGTTGATGAAAATAATGAGTCAGGTCCTAAAAGTCACGATGAATGATTTGTGACCTTCTCCAATATTCTGATTTTTCCCACAACTGAAGAGAATTTGTACCTTGTTACCTTTCCAGTTGGGAGAAAGATGAGATTTCCTGCTCCTGTAAAGATTTACAGCTTTGGAAACCCTATACAGGGCTGCTGAGTCAAAACCAACTTGACAATACTTAACAATAACATCAGCATCTTCCCAATGGGCAATAAAGAGATGTAAATAAATACTTTATTTACATTTTTGCCAATTTAATATCAGTAAGCATAAACTCTACACTGAGCTATGGATTTAATAGTCAATATGCATAATTTCTAGAGGTGATTATAGTGGTGGTTGTGGTGGTGTGCTGTGGAGTCAGTTCCTACTCGTAGCGACCCCGTATAGGGTTCCCGAGGCTGTAAATCTTTATGGGAGCAGAAAGTCTCATCTTTCTCCTGAGGAACAGCTGGTAGTTTAGAACTACTGACCTTGAGGTTAGCAGCCTGATTTGTAACCACTGCACTACCAGAGCTCCAACTAAACCATTAGCCTTTGAAGTATAAATTTTCATAAGAAATGAAATGCAATTTTTGAGTCAAAAAGTTAAACTTGGGTAGCAGTTTGTTCTTCAAATCACAAAACATACCATTATATATATAAAAGGTCAGTGGTTCAAGCTCACCAGCTGCTCCTAAGAAATCCTATACAGGGTAGTTGTGAGTTGGACTGACTCAAAGGCACTTAACAACAACAACATAAAAAATTTATATGTATACTTAAAGAAAGATCCCTGGGAAGTCCATGCACTTGGAATCCTGGTGTGGCATTGTAGGATAAACACTGGACTGCTAACTGCAAGGTCAGCCATTCAAAACCACCAGCTGCTCCTGTGAAACCCTATGCAGGGTCCCTTTGAGTCAGAACTAATTCAGCAGCACCTAACAACTGAAAGATTGGTAGTTTCAACTCACACAGTACACTGTGGAAGAAAGGCCAAGGAAACCCTGTGGAGCAGTTCTATTTTGTAACACATGGGTGACTATGAGTTACAGTGACTGAATGTCAACAGGTATTATAATAAAGAATAAGAAAACAAAGAAATACACATGTAACTATCATCTATGCTGCAAATCACAACATTCCTCCCTTACATTCCCTATCCAGAGTGTAGCAGCTTCCTTTTCCCACACAGCACAATTATTTCTCTGACTTTTATCATCATTTTCCTGCTTTACTTAAGAGTTTTAACCACTATCTATGTTACTTTTAAAAGGAGCTCTGATACTGTAGTGGTTATGAATGGGGCTGTTAATCTCACATCAGCAGTTTGAAATGACCACCTGTTCCGTGGGAGAAAGATGAGGCTTTCTGCTCCCATAAAGATTTACAGCCTTGGAAACACTGTACAGGGTTGCTATGAGGCGGAACCTATTCCACGACACATCACCACCATCACCCCATGTTACTTTAAATAAATGTTGTTTACTTGCACTAAACAATATGAAGTTTCTATCAATTAAATTACACTCTATTATATTCAAGATCCATACATGCTGATGTGTGTGATAGCCTTCCCTTCATTTTCACTAATTATAGTATTACTTTCAATGAGCACATCACAATTTCTTTACTTATTTTAGTGATGTTAGACTTTCGTTTATTTTTCATTGATTTACTTAATAAGGAGCTCTGGTAGCGTAGTGGTTACGAATCGGGCTGTGAACCTTAAGGCCAGCTGTTCGAAACTACAAGCCGCTCTGCGGGAGAAAGATGAGGCGTTCTGCTCCCGTAAATATTTACAGCCTCGGAAACCCTGTACAGGGTCGCTATGGGTCGGGACCGACTTGATGGCACTTAACAACAACAACAACAACTTAATATGAAAAAAGGAAACACAGATGTTGGAAAGGACTTACAAAATTTAAGTCCTTTGAAATGTGTTAAAACATTAAACATAAGGTCCAATATGTGTTCAGTTTTTGTAAATGTACTGTATTATGCTCAGAAAACCTATATTTAGTGATTTTGGTGTACAACATCTATATGTATATTTTACATTAGTTTCTTAATCTGGTCTTTAAATAGTCTGTATTTTTTTCTGATTTGATATCTGCTTGTTATAGCAATTAATGAGGGTAATCGGTTAAAAGTATTCTACTATGTTGGTGGATTTTTGTACGTCTTCTTTTATTGTTCACATTTTGCTGTATGTTTTTTCAGTCTATATTATTACTAAACAAATTTATAATTTTTATTTTACCCTGATCATCTTTAACCAAACTGATGTAATCCCTTTTTTTAATCCAGATTTTTTTCCCTTAAAGTTTCATTTTATCTAGTAACAATATGTTAAGACCTGAATATACAAATAGGGTCCCATTCCTTACAGAATTTGCAGTCTATTACATTAGGTGTTAAATATATAGTCAAGATTCACTCAAGTCCCTTTATAGTAAATACAGAATTCTTTATTCTCAGAGATTGTAAAGAATTGAACTACAAAAATTCTATTCAAATATTGTTCTTTTGTAACTATCTCTTTTGTTTTCTTTATACTCTAATGACATTTGCCTACAGGGAGCCCTAGGGTCATTTACTTGCAATGCTGTTCATATGTGCAAACTTGTAGTAAGCACATTTTTGCTTGTTTCTGCCAACCAGTATTTTCTTCTACGAACAGATCCTGTTCATGCTCTCATGGCACTTGCAAAAACTGCTGCTTTCCTTCATATCCCAAAAGACCCTGGCATATCACAGAGAAGAATTATTTAGACCATATGCGAGCATTTGAACCAGGCTTGACTAATTAGAGTCTAAAATCTGGAATCAAGAACACAGTTTTAATAGAGTATCTGGATGATAGGATGTGAAACTAGGGATCTCATGGTAGCTATCTTTCCCAGTGTGCCCAGAGAGTAAGAACCTTCCAGAATACACAAAGAGAAACCCTTCCCTTGTTAATTAAAATCAAAGTTACCTATATGCCCTGATTTCTTTGTGGTAGCAAGGAACGGTGCAAATTCTATTAGTATGACTAACGTAGTAGCATTGGAACCTCAGATTCATAATATCCACTGTTGTTGTTGTTTTTAAGTGCTGTTGAGTCAGTTCCAACCCCATAGCAACCCTATATAGGGCTTCTGAGGAGCATCTGGTGGATTTGAACCACCAACCCTGCAGTTCAAATTGACCCTATGGTCCAGTGTGCTATCCTACTGCACCACACCACAATATCCATAGATTTGTATAAAAGTTGGGATAGAAGTGATCGCAGGAGTTAAGTTTGGAAAGGAGAAAGCCCAAATATAGAAGTCATGTGTCTAAGGTCACACAACTAATCAGTAACATAATCAGAAATAGAGGATAAGGTATATGTCTTCTCACTGCAGGTTCATGGGATTACTGCTTCAACCTGGACAAACGAGAATGGGAATTCCTAGTAGTGTGTATATATCAGGAACTTCTATTAAATGTGTTTTCATGAGATTTGCTATGCTTATTTAGTTTTATTTTGATAGCATTTTATAAAGTAAAGGCATAGTTATATTCTATTTTACTTTCTGTTACATGTTCCCAGCTAGAAAAACACTCAGGCTCATTATGATAACAGAGCTGTGCAGGTATCAGTATAGTTTGTGACTGTTCTAACGTCTGCTGAGAAGGTTTATTGTGCTACTCGTGGTGGTGGTGGTGTTATGTGCCGTGGAGTTGGAACTGGCTCATAGCGACCCTGTACAGGGTTTCCAAGGCTGTAAATCTTTACGGGAGCAGAAAGCCTCATCTTTCTCCCG
>NW_006408679.1:1508365-1522166 GCF_000296735.1 Chrysochloris asiatica | reverse complement strand
GCACTTAACGGCAAAGTCGGTTTGAGTTGCAAGGTTGGTGGTTCAAGTTCACCAGCCATCCTTGGAAACCCTATACAGGGTAGCTATGGGTTGGAACTGACTCTAAGGCACTTAACAACAACAACAAAAGCAAGGGCAAAGAGCAGAACTACAGAAGGACAATCACAGCTAGGCATGGTGTGACTCACATCTCTGACGCAGAGTCTCATCAATAGATTGTAAAAAGGAAAATCAATGAGGGAGATATGGGAAATGTTTTTCCCAAATGATGCCATTATGTCTCAAATTTTGTAGCACTTAGAGGGAAAATTTAAGAGGTGAAGACACAGAATATAATAACAATAGTGAATAATAAGCCAAGTGGGACTCCAATTCATTTATCCATTCAGTAAATATTTACTGAGCGCCTACAAATGTCAGACACTGTTCTAAACACTAGGATACAATGGTGAAGAGAAAAGACAAAACCTTTCCTTAAACAAGCATATATTCAAGGGGCAAAAGAAAGACAGTAAATAAATGATGAGGTAAGTATATCAAACGTCAGAAAGGGATAAGGGCTGTGCCTTTATATATAAATAAAGCAGGAAGGAGGTAAGGCAGCACTAGTGGGGACTGGAGGAAGTGTTATTATTCATACAGATTAGTCAGTAAAGACTGGATTAGCAGAATGATATTTGATCAAAGACTTAAAGGAAGCAAGCGACAAATATGAACTTTTCTGAGTATTCTACACAGAGGAATATGAAAAAGACCCTAAAGCAATATCATTCTTTCTGTATTTGAAAACAGCAATGTCTTCATGGTTGGAAGAGAATGGTGAAGGAAAGTAGGTGGCGGATGAGGTCAGGGAAGTATCAAAAACTCTGATTAAATAAGGTTTTTTGGCTCATTCAGAGTTACTGACTTTCATTGCAAGTAAGTGAGAGAAGCCAATGACAAGCTCTCAGCAGAGGAGGTAGATGTGATTGAGGGTTGAGACAGTGGGAAAAGAGGGCCCAGAAATCAGAAATAAACATGGGACACTTATTAGTTGAAATCTTGTAGCTGAAGTCTTGAGGAATATCAAGGCCTGTGCCCCTCCTTCCTTGGGTAATTGTAAAGATCTGCAGGACATGCCCAGAACAATAGTTGAGCAACCACATCCTGGAACATGTGGTTAAGAGAAACCACCCATAAAAATTCCATATTCTATGAGACTTGCCATTAAGGAAGACCGCTCACAAAAATTCTGTGTTTTTACTTCTTTGTGAGATATTTTACAGGTCTGACTGCTTACCGAGTGCCCTAAGCATAACTTTAAGGGACAAACCTACTGTGGCAAAGGAGAATGCCAGCCCCTGGAAGGAGTCTGAATTAGAGTCATGAAGATTCACACATCTGGACATCCCAGAATAAGTTCTGTCTGCTCCTGCCACAGGACTTAGCGATGGAAGCCATCCTGAAGAAATGCTGCACATGTACCCAATTAGCATGTTGTTGTTACGTGCCGTGAAGTCGGTTCCTACTCATAGCGACCCTGTACAGGGTTTCCAAGGCTGTAAATATTTATGGGAGCAGAAAGCCTCATCTTTCTCCTGCAGAACAGCTGGTAATTTCAAACTGCTGACCATGAGATTAGCAGCCCGATTCATAACTACTACGCTACCCAATTAGCATGGTCCCTCTTAAAGGAGCCATTTCCCAGAAATCCCTGCCTATCCATATTAAAAAACATGATGTCTTTTCCTTTCCCCAAACCTTTTCAACTGAAGCAAAGCCTTGTTCAGGAAGGTGGAGTGGGGGGCAAGCATTGTGTTTACCCCTTCCCATCTCTGCTTGCAAACCTCTTTCCTATATTAAACTTTTGTTTGTATGGAAACTGTCTCACCTGAATATTCTTTGACAGTAGAGAGCAAGGTCCCTCTCTTCAAGGGCAGAGATGTGGCCGGTACTTCCTGTAACAGATTTAAGGATTTCTCCACTCTATGTTGTGTTGAGGATACTACGAATCAGGAGATTGGGAGTAGCAGGGTATAAAGATGGAAGCAGAAAAACTGGTTAGGAAGCTTGTGATAAAACAAAGAAAACAGAAGGATGGTTTGAACCAGGGTTATACTAGTGATGTTGGTATTTGAACTCTGGATATAATTTGAAGGTCAAAATCCCACTGCAGCTGAGTCATTTCCAACTCATAGCGACACTACAGGACAGAGTAGTGCTGCTCAGAGGTCTTTAAGGCTGTAATCTTTCCAGAAGCAGACTGCCACATCTTTCTTCCGTGGAGTAGCTGGTGAGTTTGAACAGCCAACCTTTTGGCTAGCAGCTGAGAACTTAACCATGGCACCACTAAGATTTCTAATTTGAAGGTTGTAGTGGTGTTGCTCAGAGCTATTGAGTCGATTCTGACTCATAGTGACCCTGTCTATATGGAGTTTCCAAGGCTGCAACTTATTAAGGAAGCAGGGTGTCTTTCTCCCTGGGTATGCCTGCGGTGTTCAAAGTAATGACCTTGTGGTTAGCAGCCAACTGAATTAACCACAGGCATCACCTTACATGCTGCTAACAGCTAAACATTGTACGGAGGACTCAGAATTGACCATTGAGTTTAGTAATGTGGATGTCATCTTTGACCTTGAGAAAAACTGTTTCAACTCAGTACTCATGATGAAAGAAAGCCTAATTTGAATGGGCTCATGAAAGAAAGGAAACAACAGAGAAGTTTAATTTCTATTTTGAATGCAGAAGGACATAAAAGACCTATTTTTCCCACGGTAACAAGTGGAAAATTTAATTAAAATAGTAATACTGTCCTAATCCTAATACTGTCCTATAAGGAGTTCTGGTAGCGTAGTGGTTATGAATCAATCTGCTAACCTCAAGGTCAGCAGTTGGAAACTACCAGTCATTCTGCAGGAGAAAGACAAGGCTTTCTGCTCCCATAAAGATTTAAAGCCTCGGTAACCCTGTGCAGGGTCACTATGAGTCGGAACCGACTCCATGGTACTTAACAACAACAACAATATTGTCCTATAAGGACTAAAGAGTCCTGATGTGGTGCTGTGGGTTAATGCAATGAACTGCAAAGTCATTTGAACCACAAGGTCAGGGGTTCAAGCTCACCAGCCACTCCTTGGTAACCCAATGCAGAGTCGCTATGGGTCAGAACCGACTAGATGCACTTAACAAGAACAACAACAAAATAGGGACTAGGACTTCTGGTGTGGCACTGTAGAATCAGCACTGGAATGTGAACTACAAGGTCACCAGTTCAAACCCACCAGCTGTTCCTTGGAATCCCTACACAGGGTTGATCTATGAGTTGGAACTGATTCAATGGCAATTAACAGCAATAGGGCCTAGAAGACAAGTTTTCACTCAAAGAAACCCTGATAACTCACGTCATTTAAAGAAGATCGGAGAGCAACAGCAACTCAAAAGTTTCTTTAGGAAATTCAGGAGCAGTAAGTTGATGTTAATAAGGAAGGAATAACTCAGAAAAGGAAGGTGAGAATGGTTCCACAGTTTGAAGAATGAAATTAATGTCACTGAACTATGCATGTAGAAATGGCTGAATTGTGTATATTTAGTTGTGTACATTCTCAACAACAATAACAAATTAAATTAAAAAGATGAAAGGGATATTGCAGTTTTCATACAGGGAATGAATACCTGGTCTGGCATGGTCAAGTGTTATGGATTGAATTGTGTACTCTAAAAATATGCACTGAAATCCTAATCCCTGTGCTTGTGGATGCAACCCTGCATGAACACAGGAATTTTCTTTTGTTATGTTCATAAGCCATGCAGGTATGTTGTTGTTAAGTGCTATGGAGTTGGTTCCAACCCATAGTGACCATGTATAGGGTTTCCAATGAACAATTGATGAGCTGTACATAGAGTAAGAACAAAACAAGGGAACATGAATAGTTTCAAATTAGGAAAGATGTGTGCCAGGGTTGTATTCTTTCACCATACTTATTCAATCTGTGTGCTGAGCAAATAAATTAAGAAGCTGGATTATATGGCAAACATGACATCAGAATTGGAGGAAGACTCACTAGCAACCTGTGATTGCAGATGATATATCCTCGCTTCCTGAAAGTGAAGAGGACTTAAAATACTGCTGAAGATCAAAGACCAAAACCTTCAGTATATATTGCACCTCAATGTAAAGAGAACCAAAGTCTTCACAACTGGACTAGTAAGTAACATCATGATAAATGGATAAAGATCGAAGTTGCCAAAGACTTCATTTTGCTCAGATCAACCATCAACATTCATGCAAGCAGCATCCAAGAATTCAAATGAAATATGTGCATTAGGCAAATCTGCTGCAAAAGACCTCTTTAAACTGCTAAAGAGCAAAGATGTCACTTTGAGAACTAACATGTACCTGAGCCATTTATTTTCAGTAACTTCATATGCATGTGAAAGTTGAACAATGAATAAGGAAGGGCATAGAGGAATTGATGCACTTGAACTATGATGTTAGAGAAGAATATTAATAGTACCGTGAACTGACAGAACAAGAAATAAACCTATGTTGCAAGAAGTACAGACAACAAGCTCCTTAGAAACTAGCATTGTGAGGCTTTGTGCCATGTGCTTTAAACATGTTATCAGGAGAAATCTGTTCCTTGGTAAAGTGGAGGATCAACGAAAAAGAGGAAGATCTCCAATGAGATGGATTGATACAGTGACAGCAGAATGTAAAAACAATTGCAGTATAAGGATAGGTTCAAATGTAGCAATTTTATCATAAGGGTGCCTCAGGACCCCCGCAGTATTTCATTCTGTTGTGCATAGGGTTGCTATTAGTCAAAAGTGACGTGATGTCACTTAACAACAATAACAGCAACAATAACCATTGCTGATAATAGCAAAATGTAACATATTTAGGAATTAACAGAAATTGTGTCAAACCTCTACACTAAAAACTATAAAGTATTTCTAATAGAAATTAAACAAGTCCTGGTGTGGCATTGTAGCATAAGCTCTGGACTGCTAATTGCAAGGTCAGCGGTTCAATCCTCGGTAACTCTACACAGGATCACTATGGCTTGTAATTGGCTTGATGTCACTTAACCACAACAAATAAATCGAGATGAAATGCAGTCATAGATGAAAGGTGCAGTATCATTAAGGTACAAATGTATTTGTAGATTCGTAATCCAAACAAGATTTTTAAAAATATTTGCTTAATCAGAGAAGCGGATTCTAAAAAAAAAAAAAAAAAGAAAAATTATATGGAAATGAGAAGGTGCTGTTGTTAGGTGCCTTCAAGCCAATTCAGACTCATAGCAACCCAATGTACACCAAAACAAAACACTGTTGGGTCATGTATCATCCTCATCATCTTTCTTGTGTTTGAGCTCATTGTTGAAGTCACTATGTCAATCCATCTCAATGAGGGACTTCCTCTTTTTCAATGACTTCTACATTACCAAGCATGATGTCCTGATCAGAAATTTGTTCTACCTGATAACAAGTGCAAAGTCCTGAGGACACATCTCACCATCCTTGTTACTATGAAACATTCTGGCTGTATTTCTTCCAACAGATTTGCTCATTCTTCTGATAGTCTATAGAATATCTAATATTCTTCACCCAAACTAATTTAAAGACATCAACAATGTTTAAATCTTCCTTATCCATTGTCCAACTTGCAAATGCATATGAAACGATTGAAAATATCATTGGGTTAGGGCCACCTTAGTTCTCAAGGTGACACCTTTACTGTTTAAAATGTTAAAGAGGTCTTATGCAGCAGATATAATGCATCATTTGATTTCTTGACTGCTTCTTTTCAGAACGTTGATTGCAGATCCAAGTGAAATGAAGACCTTGCCAACATGAATCTTTTCTCCATTTATCATGATGCTGCTTATTGGTCCAGTTGTTTAAATTTTTTATTTTCTTTTTATTGAAGAAATCCTTCAGTAAATCCATACTGAAGGCTGTAGTCTTTGATCTTCATCAATAAGTGCTTCAATTCTTCACTTTTAGCAAGCAAGGTTGTGACATCTGCATTTTTCAGCTTGTAAATGAGTCTTCCTCCAATCCTAATGTCTCATTTTTCTTCATTTCCATCTTCTTGGATCACTTGCTGGGCATACAGGTTGATTAGATGTGGTGAACAGACATGAGTGAAAAAATACAACCCTGATATACACCTTTCCTTATTTTAAACAACACAGTATTTCCTTGTTCATTTTGAATGACTGTTTCTTGGTCTATGTACCAGTTTCACATTAGTACAATTAAGTGTTCTGGGATTCCCATTCTTCACAATATTATGCATATTGTTGTTATTAGGTGCCATCGAATTGGTACTGACTCATAGCGACCTATGCACAACAGAACAAAACACTGCCAGGTCCTGGGCTAACCTCACAATTTTTGCCACACTTGAGCTCATTGATGCTGCCACTTTGCCAATCCATCTTGCTGGGAGTCTTGCTCTTTTTCTCTGACTCTTAACCTTACCAAACATGATATCCTTCTCTAGCGAATGGTCCCTCCTGACAATATGTCTAAAGTAGTATGAGAGACGAAGTTTGCACTCTGGCTGCACTTCTTCCAACACAGATCTGTTGGTTCTTTTGGCAGCCCATGGTACTTTCAATATTCTTCTCCAACTCAAAAGCATCAATTCTTCTACTATCTTCCTTATTCACTGTTCAACTTATACATGCATATGAGGTTATTGAAAATACCATGGCTTGGGTCAGGCGCGCCTTAGTCCTCAAGCTGATATCTTTGCTCTTGAACACTTTGAAAAGGTCTTGTGCCGCAAATTTGCCTAATGCAGTATGTCATTTGATTTCTTGGCTGCTGCTTACATGAGTGTTAATGGTTGATCCAAGAAAAATGAAGTCTTTGACAACATCAATCTTTTCTCCATTGATAAGAATGTTGTTTATTGGTCCAGTAGTGGGGATTTTTGTTTTCTTTACATTGAGATATTATGCATAGTTTATTATAATTCCCACAGTTGAATGCTTTGCATAGCAGATAAAACACAAATAAACACATTTCTGATATTTTTTGCTTTCAGCCATGATCCATCAATATGGATGTCATTATATGCCAGCAATATTATCTCTAGTTCCATATTCTCATTTGAATCTGACTTGCATTTCTGGCAGCTCCCTGTCAATGTACTGCTGCAAATGCTTTTTAATTACCTTCAGAAAATTGAACTTGTTTATGATTATTAATTATATTGCTTGGTAATTTCCATACCCTGTTGGGTCACCCTTCTTTGGAATGGGCACAAATATGGATCTCTTCCATAGATTGTCCAGGTAGTTGTCATCCAAATCTCTTGGCATAGACACTGCTGCATTGATTTGTTGAAACATTCCAATTTGTGTTCTGTCAATTCCTGGAGTCCAGTTTTCTGCCAATGTCTTCAGTGCAAATTGAACTTCATCTTTCAATATTATTGGTTCTTGAGCATATGCTACCTTCAATATTATTGGTTCTTGATCATATGCTACTTCTTGAAATGATTGAACATTAGCCAGTTATTTTTGGTACACTGACTGTGTATTCCTTACTTTTTTTTTGATGTTTCCTGCATCATTCAATATTTTGCCCTTGTTGTTGTTAGGTTCCATCAAGTTGGTTCCAACTCAGAGACCCTATGTACAACGGAACAAAACACTGCCTGGTCCTGGCCATACATTCAGTTGTTGTTCTGGTCAAGCCCATTGCTGCTGCCAATGTGTCACTCCATCTCGTTGGGGCTGCTCATCTTTTTTGTTGATCCTTCACTTTACCTAGCATGATGTCCTTCTCCAGGAGCTGGTCCTTTCTGACAACATGCCTAAAGTACGCTTTTAAGAAGCAACAGGGCAATACTTATTCCAGAACAGCTTTGTTCATTCTTCTGGTAGTCTTGGTACTTTAAATATTCTTTGCCAACACAATAATTCAAATGCTTCGATGCATCATCTATCTTTTGCATGCATATGAGGCAACTGAAAATACCATGGATGAGCCAGGCACACCTTAGTCTTAGAGTGACATCTTTGCATTTTAGCAGTTTAAAGAAGTCTTTTGCAGATTGGCCTAATGCAGCGTGTCATTTGATTTTGTGACTGCAGCCTCCATGAGTGTTAATTGTGGATCCAAGCAAAATGAAGTCTTTGACAACTTTCATCTTTTCTCTGTTTATCATGATGTTATTTATTGGTCCAGTTGTGAGGATTTTTGTTTTCTTTGCATTGAGGTGCAACCCACACTGAAGACTTTGATCTTCATCAGTATATATTTCAAGCCCTCCTCTAGTTCGTTAAGCAAGATCATGACATCTGCATATTGCAGGTTTTTACTGAGTCTTCCTTCAATCCTGATGTCATAGTCTTGTTCATATGATACAGCTTCTTGGATTATTTGCTCTGCATACAGATTGAATAACAAAGGTGAAAGGATACAACTCTGGCATACACCTTCCAGATTTAATGCAATTCAGTATCCTCTTGTCCTCTTTAAACAACTGCCTCTTAGTCTACATATAGGTTCCTCATGAGTGCAATTACATGTTTTGGAATTCCATGGTTTGTTATTATCCACAATAAAGCACAAGTAAACATATTTCCGGTATTCTCTGCTTTCAGCCATGAGCCATATGATTATCAGCAATGATATCCCTTGTTTCAGGTCCTCTTATGAATCTGTCTTGAATTCCTGGCAGCTCCTTGTCGCTGCACTGCTAAAACCATTTCTAAATTAAGTTCAGCAAAATTTTACTTGCAGGTCATATTAGTGATATTGTTCGATGATTTCTGTATTCTGTTGTGTCAACTTTCTTTAGAATGGGCACAGATATGGATCTCTTCCAATCAGTTGGTCAGGTAACTGTCTTCTGAATTTCTTGGCATAGAAAAGTGAGCACCTCCAGCACTGTACCAAGTTGTTGAAAGGTTTCAATTGGCATTCGGTCAATTCCTGGAGACATGTTTTCCACCAATGCCTCCAGTGCAGCTTGGACTTCTCCTTTAGTACTATCAGTTCTTGTATGCTATCTCTTGAAATTGTTGAATATTGACCAATTCTTTTTGGTACAATGATAATGTATATTCCTTATATTTTCTTTTGATGTTTCCTGTATTATTCACTATTTTGTCCATGTTGTTGTTTTTAAGTGCTATCAAGTCAGTTCCAACTCATAGTGACCCTGAGTGGGGTTTCCAAGAAATAGCTTGTGAGTTTGAACTCCAGTCCTTGAGGTTAGCCATTCAGTGCTTATCCTATAGCACAACACCAGGAGAATCTTGCCTTTATTCTTCAGTTCTTTCAACTGAAAGAGAAATATTGAGTGTGTTCTCATTTATGTTTCTGACTCCAGGTCTTCATTATATTATGTTACTCTGGCTTCTTGAGCTACCTTTTGAAAATTTCTGTTCAGTTCTTTTACTTTATCATTTCTTCCATTTGCTTCAGCTTCCCTAAGTTCAAGAGCCAGTTTCAGAGTCTCTTCTGACATCCATTTTGGTATTATTTTTCTTTCATATCTTTTAAATTACCATTTGCATTCTTCATGTATGATGTTCTTGATGTCATCCACAACTCCTTTAGCCTTCAGACGTTAGTGTCTAATGCATCAAATCTGTTCTTGAGATGGTCTCTAAATTCAAGTGAGATATACTCGGATATATTTTGGGTGTCACAATTTATAAAAATTTTCTTCAGCTTCATCCTAAAGTTGCATATGAGCAATTAATTGTTAGTTTGACAGTCAACCCTTAGACATATTTTGGCTGATAATATTGAGGTTCTATACTATCTCTGGAGTCCTGGTGTGGCACTGTGGGTTAGTGCACCAGACTGCAAAGCAGTTTGAACTACAAGGTTGGTAGTTCAAGCTTGCCAGTCACTCCTTGGAAACCCTATACGGGGTCGCTATGGGCTGGAACCCACTCAACAGCATTTAACAACAACATACTATCTCTCTGCTATTCATAAGGTTTTCAGTGAGTAAATATTCGGAAGTAGCTCATCAATCCTTCTTCCTAGTCTGTCTTTGTCTGGAAGCTCATCTGAAACCTGTCCACCATGGGTGACCCTACTGGTATTTAAAATGCCAGTGGCATAGCTTTCAGAATCACAACAACTCACAAGCCACCACAGTACAACAAACTGACAGACGAGAAAACCAAAAAGGAAGAACACACTCAGCATTTCTCAAGCTGGGGAAACTGAAGAAAAAATTCCGACCTTGACTTTCGTTATTGAAGGATTATCTGGCAAATGATTAAATGATACAGAAAGCAACAAAAGAAGATGGAAGGAATACACAGAGTCACTGTATCAAAGGAAATGGTTAATGTTCAATTGTTTCAAAAGGTAGCATATGATCAAGAGCCAATGATACTGAAGGAGGAAGTCCAAGGTGCATTGAAGGAAGTGTCAAAGAACAAGGCACCAGGAATTGATGGAATCAAAATTGAAATCTTTCAAGAAAGTAATGCGGCACAGGAGGCACTCATTCATCTATGCCAAGAAATTTGGAAGACAACTATCTGGCCACCTGATTGGAAGAGATCCGTATTTGTGCTCAATTCAAAGGGAGGTGACCCAACAGAATGCGGAAATCATCGGACAATCTCTTTGATATCCCATGCAGGTAAAGTTTTACTAAAGGTAATACAGAAACAGTTGCAAGCATACATTGACAGAGAACTTGCAGAGATTCAAGTTGGATTCAGAAGGGGCCATGGAATGAAAGATATCATTGCTGATGTCCAATGGATCTTGGCTGAAAGCAGAGAATATCAGAAAGATGTTTACCTATGCTTTATTGACTATGCAAAGCCTTTCAATTGTGTGGATCATGGTAAGCTATGGACAGCATTACAAAGTATGAGTATTCCGGAACACTTAATTGTGCTCATGAGGAATCTGTACCTGGACCAAGAGACAGTTGTTTGAACAGAACATGGGAACACTGAATGGTTTAAAATTAAGAAAGGTGTGCAACAGGGTTGTATTTTTTCACCATACTTATTCAACCTGTATGCTGAGCAAATAATCTGAGAAGCTGGGTTCTATGAAGAAATATGTGGCATTCGGTTGTTGAAAATCAGCAGTCACTCCTCTGAAACCATTACAGGCTCAATGTGAGTTGGAAATTATCTAGACAGCACTTAAAAACAACAATAATACCTAAGTATCTATACTCATACTTTATACATTCCATGTTTCGGTTATTAATGAATGCTTGCAGCTGTTTGTTCTTGTTTTACATGTTACATCAGTAAATGAAGTTCCATTCACGTCATTAAGATCATTTTTCCTAGTTGTATTTTAAGTGCCATCCAACCTGAGGGGCTCATCTTCTGGCACAATATCAGAATATATTCCACTGCTATTCATAAGATTTTCAGTGAGCAAACTTTAGAAGTGGTCTTCCTTTTACCCTTCTTTCAAGGCTGACTTAGTCTGGAAGTCCCACTGAAACCTGTTCACCATGAGACACCCAACTGTTAATTGAAATACAAGATGCATAGCTTTCAGTAACCCTGTAATATGTAAACCACCATAGTATAACAAACTATCAAATGAATGGTGGGCATTGGTTGTTGTAATTGTTGTTATTGTTAAGTACCATGGAGTTGGTTGACTCATAGCAATCCTGTACAGGATTTCCAAGGAGCATCTTGTGAGTTTGAACTGCCGACCTTGTGGTTAGCAGTCCAGTGCTTATGCTACTTTGTCACACCAAGACTCTGGGCGTTGTTGTAGAAAGGACAAAGAAAGCATTCTTTAAAAGAGTAAATAAAGTTGAAGAATTTACACTATCTGATTTTAAGATTTTCTCTAAAGTAGCAATAATCAAGGAAGTGTGGCATTTACATTGGAATTGACAAATAGATCAGTGTAACATAGTTGAAAAGTCCAAAACATTATTGATTTTTGACAAAGACATTAAAGTAATTCGCAGAGGAAAGGAAAGTCTTTTTTAACAAATTGTGCTTGAATAACTCATTATCTGCATGTAAGCAAAATGAGACTTGATCTCCACTTACCTACACACACAGGCACAAGCACAAATAATTTTAGATGAATTATAGATCTGTATATGAAAGTGACAACTGCAAACATTCCAGATAAAAATATAGGAGATTACCTTCCCAACACATGGGGAGGCAAATATTTCTTGGGCAGGCCATAAACATCACTAATCATAAAATACAAATTCAAATTTGATGTTATGGAAATTAAAATTTTCACTCATCAAAAGACTACTGCCGGGTGCTACAATCAGTTATACTCTGTGACCCTTGAGGAGAGATTAAACCCAAGTAGGGACGATGAGAGATTAGAAATAAAAAGGAAGAGACAAGACACAAATGATGTAAGTAAAGTTGGGACCAGGTGGTATGCAGCACTCTGATGGCAATACTGCGGCACAGACCAAGTGCAGTGAGTTTATTTTATACACAGCTCAAGGAGAGGTGCTTGAGAGAGGGTAAGGAGTACAAGACTATCTTGTACTGAAGGAGTCTGCAGTAAGTGGAACTTTATCAGAAAAACTGTAACTTGTGGTAGCTGGCTGGAACACTGATTAGGGTGGCTAGAATGTTGTACCTTACAAGAAATGTAGCTAAATACAAAGAAAGACCTTGCAAGTTCTCTGTCTCCTGAGGCAGCCCTGCAAGTTCCTCAGGGACAGCTTGACTTGGATGCAGCCTGAATTTCTGGATCACAACTGTTCAGTTGCAATCCTTCAGTTAAACTACCCCTAAGTCAGGGACTTTTGTTCAGCTGCTCCCAGCAGACTACCTTGATTAAAAAAACAAAAACATGTAACTTTAAAAAACAATTTAGTTGGGGGTGATGGTGGTTGTGTGCTATCAAGTTGGTTCTGACTCACAGTGAACCTGTGTAGGGTTTCTGAGGTTATAAATCTCTACAGGAGCAGAAAGCCTCATTTTTCATCCTCAGAGCAACTAGTAGATTCAAACTACTAACCTTGCAGTTAGCAGCCCAGCTCATAATCCACTACACTTGAACTTCTTGAGTGGGGGTTGTTGTTGTTATTCATCTTTGAGTTTCTTCCAACCCATAGTGATCCTATATAGGGTTTCTAAGGAATATCTGGGAAGCTTGAAATGCTGCCCTTGTGGTTCAAACCAACTTTGTAGTCCAGCACATTAACCTGCAGTGCCATACTAGGACTCTTTGAGTGGGGGAAGAACTTGTAAATATCATGGATATTATTCCTGTGATTAGGTTCTGGTAATGGCAAAGGTGAAGGAATTTTACAGATGCAACTAAAGCACCTAATCACTTGACTTTAATTTAATAAAAATGGAAAAGAGGTAAGTCTTTAAAAGATATTTGACAAAATCATCAAGAGAGAAGAACATGAGCAGAGCATGGGACCCTAACCAGAGAAGCAGCAACACCGGAGATGGAAGTAGAGATAAGGGCATGGAGAGATCGAGCAGTGGAGGACTCTAGACTCATGGAAAGAGAAAGGCTGTGTGCTGGCTGCCAGGAGACTGGCTTGCAGAATGTGCCCCTTGATTGTTTAAACAATGATATATTCCTGCATATTTTTGTGTACATCAAAAACAACAATGAGACCCTATAGTAGAGGACAGCCACTACTCCCTCTTTAGAGCAACCCTGCCTGAGGGAGCCAGCATTCACCGAGGACTCATCTGAAAGAGAGACAGCATCTGCATATCCATTGAGGCCCCTCCGGCAAGAGCACCAAGGAGCCAGCCAGCCATTTCCACAGCAGAGAAGACTCTAAGAACTGTTTAACCCTTAGAGAACTGGTTAAATTCCAGAGACTTTCTGC
>NW_006408679.1:1505514-1506439 GCF_000296735.1 Chrysochloris asiatica | reverse complement strand
GCAAAACTGATGTTCTCACAAGTAAACTATCACTCAATTCAAAATAAAATCTTTAAAAAAAAAAAAAAAAAGGAGAGAGAGAGAGAGAGATTTGAAACAGGATTGACTCTCTCCTAATGGCCTTGAAAAAGCAAACAATTTTGTTGTGAAGTGTCTCCAGAAAGGGATGGTCTTTAAGAGGTAAAGGCCTCACTCCTGCAACCACAGGGGCTAACTTCAGCCTACAGCCTAAGGCTTGGATGAGGACTCAGGTGAGCACTGTGACTCTGTGCCACCCTGATTGCATCTGATTGCAGACTCTGACTAAAGGATTTAACTATGCTTTGCTCAGCTTTCTGACCCACAGAAACTGGAGATAATAAATGTATCATTTTCTTAGTAAGTTTGTGTTAGTGTATTATGCAGTCGCTCTGTAGGATAAGTGTTGGACTGCAAAGTCATTTGAACTACAAAGTTGGTGGTTCAAACTCACTAGCTGCTCCTTAGAAACCCTGTACAGGGTTGCTATGAGTTGGGGCTGACTTGATGGCACTTAACAACAAACAAAAACATGTGAAAATGATCATACCTTGTAATTTAATAATAAGATATATAACTCATTTTTTTTTAAGTATCAGCAAAATATTTAAACAGATAGCCTATGAGAAGGTATCAATATTAGTAGACACCAGGGATATGCAATTAAAGTAATAATTACATATTATTATGCACCATTTTTCATAGTGTAGCTTGTTGTTGTTGTCAAATGCTGTCGAGTTAATTCTGACTCATAACAACCCTATACAGTGTTTCTGAGAAATAGCTGGTGAATTTGAACCGCAAACCTTGAGGTTAGCAGTCTAGTGCTTATCTGATAGCACCATACCGGGAGTACGAAGTACAAAGTGAGTGAAAAATTATCTGCATTCTGGTCATATTGAAATAC
>NW_006408679.1:1503132-1504319 GCF_000296735.1 Chrysochloris asiatica | reverse complement strand
CCCACCTCTGAATGAAATGATGAAATAATACTCAGAAATAAGAAGGTATATGCTGCTTATATCTGTGTCAATATAGGTAAATCTCAAAAATGCTCTGCTGAGCAAAGAAGTAAGATACAAAAGTGTTCATACTTTATAAATATATATGAAGTTTTTAATATGAAAATCAAGGCAGGGTAGAACTAATGTACAGTGATACAACTCAGTTCTATGGTTACCCCTAGAAGAGAAGGAGCTAAATGAAAAGAAGCACAAAATGATCTTGGGGGAAGATGAAAAACGTTACACCTTAGTTGGGTTGTGTAATATATGTTGTTGTTAAGAGCTTTTGAGTCAGTTCAGACCCTGTATAGGGTTTCTGAGGAGCAGCAGGTGGGTTTGAATCTGAGACATCGATTCTAGTGCTTATCCTATAGCATAACAGCAGGGCACCATGGGATTTATAGGTAAAAACAATTGAGGAAACACTCATCATTATGTAAATTATATCTTAATTTCTTTAAAAAAAAATGTCTAAGCAGAAAATAGGAAATTGAGTCAACTTGTACTTTCCTTTGTTGGAAGGTTTTGTCTAAAAACAAATCAAGGAAGGGAGAAAGTAGCTGGGCCATGATGTGGGGCCTAGTGCAGAATTTTCTAAAGTCTATATATAGAGCAGTGAAGTTGCATGCAGATTGAAATGCTCTACTCAGAGGGGGAAATCAATAATGCAGGTGATAAAGGAAAATTTTACTGAAATAGCAACCTTGAGTAGGTGAGATAAAAGGGAAATGCCTGCATGGAAGGATTGGTTGTTTTTTATTTTTATTTTTTTACTAAAGATTTTATTATGAATTGAGTGATATTTTACATGGGAGAACATCGGTTTTGTACTTAACCAATCATATTTTGTTTCATTGCAATGATTACAATCCCCTCCATGCATCATCATTTAACAGTATTTGCTTTCTGGAAAAAGATGGCGGATCGGGTGGAAGTGTAGTGATGAGCTCTGCTGAGAACAGCATAGAATACAGGACTAAGAAGGCTCAGGGAATGGTCCCAGTACTCTGAATCACATATAAAAGAATATTTAGAAGGTTGGAAGACTTACAGCTGGGGGGTTTGTGGCAGAAGCAAGAAATCCATTGCTTCCTGGTTTGGGACACTCAGCTGCTCCAGGAGCTGCCATTTTGTGTGGGGCCAAG
>NW_006408679.1:1480782-1500517 GCF_000296735.1 Chrysochloris asiatica | reverse complement strand
GCTTGAACCTTGATGTGAAGACTCTTTCCCTCTCAGTTGGTATTTTGAGTTACTACATCCATTAAGTATAAGTCAAACTCATCAAATTGTAACAAATTTACACTTGCTTTGGAAAGATTGGTTTTGAGAGAGAAAAATATCCAAATAATATAAGAAAAGGTAGGGAACATAGAAGGCAAATCAGCTCTCAATATGAGAGCAAGTGGTATAGGTCCAGAACATTGGTTTTTGACACTGCAATCAATACATACTATATGGATAAGATACTTTCTGCCCTGCTTCCCTCATAAGATTGTGATGAAGATTAAAGAATACTGTACCTATGAAGAAAAGAGCCCTGTGGTTAATCACTGGGCTGCTTAACTAAGGTTGATGGTTTAAACCCACACACCCATCAGCTTCACACTCTGATCAGAATCTACTTGATATCACTCAACTACACAACATACTTATAAAATAATTGTTGTTACTGCTAAGTGCTATTGAGTCATTTCCAACTCATAGCAACCCTGCATAGGAGTCTCTAACCTTGCGATAAGCAGTCCAGTGTTTATCCTACAGTGCCACACCAAAATTTGTTTATTTTAACACTTGTTACGTGTCGTTGAGTCAGTTCTGATTCATAGCGACCCTGTGTAGGAGTGGCTGGTAGGAGTGCCGCCCTTGTGAAATTCACTTTATTGTAGTGATCTGAATCAAACCAAGACATGAAATAATAGAGTTAAAATAATGTCATCACTTATGTTTCTGTTTGCAGTACTGTGGTCACTTGTATGTTGATGGTTGCTGGCATCTATGCTACTGGTATGATAGGGTTACCTGTGGTCAACAACTTTTAGATGAAAACAGACAAAGAAGAAGGAAATGGCACTCCACTTCTAAAGCATTAGCCCCTGAAACCTTAAGAATCGCAGTTGAACATTTCCTGATATACTGCCAGAAGATGAGCCCCTCAGGTTGGAAGGCACTCAAACACAACCGGGGAAGAGTTACCTCCTCAAATTAGAGTGGACCTTAATGACATGGGTGGAGCATAGTTTTCAGGAGTTTCATTTGCATATGAAGAAACAAGACTCAAAATGAGAATAAACAACTGCAAACATTCGTTAATACTTGGTAATAGGAATATACAAACTACAACTCCAAGAAAATTCAAAGTTGTTAAAAATGACATGGAACTCATAAAGACTGATATTGTAGATATCAGTGAACTGAAATGAACCAATTGGCCATTTTGAAATGGAAAATTATACGGTTTACTATGCCAGGATTGAAAAAATTCAAGAGGAATGGCATCGCATTCATCATTAAAAAAATCCATTTCAATTTCTATCTTGAAATACAATGCTATATGTGATAGGATAATAGCCATATGTCTATAGCACAAGTAATTCATACCACTTTTACTCAAATTTGCTCATTAGTCTTTAAAGCTCATGATCAAGTAGTATATGATCAAGAACTAATGGTATTGAAGGAAGAAGTCCAAGGTGCACTGAAGACATTAATGAAAAATAGCCTTCAGGAATTGATGGACTACAAATTAAAATGTTTTAACAAATTGATGTGGCACCAGAAACATTCACTAGTCTATGCCAAAAAGTTTGGAAGACAGTTACCTGGCCAACCCATTTTGTGCCCTTTCCAAAGAATGGTAACCAAACAAAATATGGAGGTTTCTGGGCCATTGGAGAAGAGGTGGTGGCAGTAGATGCAGCTGAGTGTCTCATGATACCCAGATGTGAGGCGATCTGCTGGCTCTGCTTGAATCCTCAGACAGAAATTAAGACGATTACTTTACCAATATGTAGGAAGTAACATCTTTAGAAGTATCATCAGTCAACTTAAAGAAAAAGGTGTTATATGGTCTCCATTTTAGTAAGGTGGTATGCACTGTGTTATGAACATATTATAAGGAATGGTCTTGTCAAATTTTCATGAGTTATGTTGTCAGAAGCCTCAGTTCTATCTTGTGGGAAAAGAACTAAATAGCAGCACAACAAGAAATGTATATTAACAGAGTATTTTGTTAAACAAAAGAGGTTAGATAAGAACTGCAAGCCAACAGATTCAGCAAACAATGAAAGAAACCGGTTGGCTGTAAGACATGTTTCAAATGAAACAAAGTTCAGTAACTGTAGCGTTCAGAAGAAAAAAGATTTCAAGATTTTTGTCAAAACCAACAGGTCAGTAATAAATTACTCCTCTAGTAATAAGGCTAGGCTGGCAACCAAAGTTAATTTAAAATGAACAAAACAGATTGAACATAAATTAAGTTTTTATAAAAACATCTAAAATTTTGCATTAGAATTTTTTTTTTCAAATTTGTATTGCTTTGTCTAAAGTAAAGCATATCTCTTTCAGCATTTATGCCAGTTTTTCTCACGCTCTAAGAATGACAGTAATCTCATTAGAAGAAAACTATTGTTTCAGTTGAAAATGCCTATCAGCACCAGTTACAGTCAGATTTCTAGGTCTGCTCCTCTGAAATAATACTAGATATTCACTATTTGTGGAGTCCTGGTATGGTGCTATGGGTTAATGCGCTGGACTGCAAAGTCGGTTTGAACTGCAAGGTTGGCAGTTCAAGCTCACCAGTTGCTCCTAGGAAACCCTATACAGGGTTGCTATGGTTGGAACCAACTTGATGGCACTTAACAACAACAACATTCACTATTTGTACCTACACAAAAATCTCTAAAACTACTCAGAAAAGAAGGACCCTGCTCAGGAATGATGTCCAGCCAGGAGAAGTCAAAAGAAAATTCCTCTAAGGCTATCAAGAAAAGTGAAAATGAGAATCTAGAAACACAAATTCAAGGTTCTCAAAACAATGTAGCAAAAAAATAAGGTCCAAAAGAAACTATAAAATCTCTGAATAAGTCTTATAAATTGGACTCAGACCATGTCCCAAAGGGAGTAAGGGTGGTGACTTGAGTCACTCCCTCTAGTAAGGTGGGGGCATTCTTAATCCTTAGTTCCACTGTAATTTTCACCCTTAACAACTCATTTTAAAACTGGATCATAACCACAAATATAGAGGCTAAGATTTATAATATATAACAAAATAGAGACATTTGGCTAGAAGGGCCATAATAAATAATGAGTTGCCTTGCACTAATGTATAACATAAGGAGCTCTGGTAGCGTAGTGGTTACAAATCGGGTAGTAGTTATGAATTGGACTGCAAAACGCAAGGTCAGCAGTTTGAAACTACCTGCTGGTATGTGGAAAAAAGATGAGGCGTTCTGCTCCCGTAAAGATTTACAGCCTCGGAAACCCTGTCCAGGGTCGCTATGAGTCGGAACCAACTCCACGGCACACAGCAATAGTGTATAACATAAATGGTATAATAGTCACAGAACACTCAGATGTTCACATGGCATACGTAGGACTTAGCACTATTCCTGTTAGTGAAGGTTATTATGACTATTTAATTATCCTTAAAGGAAAAGGACAATGAGTACCTTAGACATTGACAACTGGTACTGAGGCAAAGGAAAGATTAGCAACTCACAGCACCCCTTTTGATTGACATTCATTTCCTGCTGGTAAATTTCAGAAATATTAATTTATTGAGAGATGAAACTTCAACACTGTTGGGAAAATATTCATAAAAATTAATAATCCCTTATTCTTAGACAATTTCCTTATCTACAGCCATACACATCCTGAAACTCAATTCTTCAGAAGCTTCTGAAAATCCTGCTTTAAAACTAACTTGGCAAAATGTGTCTCTCTGTTCTGGGGAGGAAATAAATTCTGAATATTGCTTATGTTATGAATGTGCTTGAACAATTTTTATTTTTGAAAATAGTTATAGAATATCTACACAAAAATAACAATTACATTCTTAGGTAAGGAAAAAGGAGAGAAACAAAATTCATGCAAGTATGAATATAAGTAGGTATATTTGCATTAAGGAAGAATTGGGGAAAGAGTCAGTGGGCAAAGAAAGATACTATTAATATCTCAGTTACTACACCAAATTTCTATTGGTTCTAACCAATAGATATGCGAATCAATAATCCTTGAGATGGCCATTGAAATTTTCTGTTCGTCTCTTTTACTTCGTTTCTACCACTGGCTTTAGCTCTTTAGGTTCAAGAGCAAGTTTGAATCCCCATCCACTTAGTCTTTTATTTCTTATCTTTTAAATGACCTTTTACTTTCTTCATGTATGATGTGCTTGATGTCATCCTACAACTCCTCTGATCCTCAGTCTTTAGTGTTCAATGTATCAAATCTGTTCTTGAGAACTGTAAGGCAGAGTCCTGGTGTGGCACTTTGGTTTAATGCACTGGACTGCAAAGTCAGTTTGAACAGCAAGGTTGGTGGTTCAAGTTCACCAGCTGCTCCTCAGAATCCCTATACAAGATAGCTATGGGTCAGGACTGATGACGGCAGTTAACAACAACAACAGTTTCAGTCTAAACTACACATGAACAATTGATGCTCTATTTCACAGTGGGCTCCTGGCCTTGTTTTGGCTAACAATATCGAGCTTTTCCATCATCTCTTCACACAGATTTAGTCAATTTAATTCCTGTGCATTTCATGTGGCAAGGTCCATGTGTATAGTAGCTGTATATGCCATTGAAAAAGGCATTTTCAATGAAGGGGAAGACCTTCTTTCTCTGTGTGTTGTGGGAAAAGGTCCTTGTTTCCTTTCAACATCTGTGGACTTGGAGTTCCTGGGAGATCTCTGTGTGTCTTGGTATCAACTTCCCATAGGTCTAGGAGGTTTTCAGCCCAGGGATGCCAAATCCAAAGGATGTGTTCCACTCCTGGTTCTTCTTTCTTAGTGGTACTGAGGTCTCTCCCTCTCTAGTCACTTCTCTCTCTTTTTATCTCTTGTGAGATACAAGGTAAAGCAGGCCACACCCCAGAGAAGCTCTCCTTATACTGGATCAGAGCTGTGACCTAAGTGAAAGTGCTGTATCTAACCCTAATCCCGTGATAACTAATTGGCTGATTATATCAGATTACAATCATGGGGGCTGATTACATCGTTGCATAACTGCCAAATGACTTCATTACATATCTGCCAAACCACTGAGAATCGTGGTCCAGAATCTTGGTACACCTATTTTTAAACTCATGATACCCATAGAATTAACGGCAATAGAGAATTTGTCAAGAATTGAAGTTTAGCATTTAAAATGATAAATAGATGATGTACTTAGAGGAAGAAGATCTTCCCTGGGTTCCAGATTTCATTTGTATTTCTAACCAAATGTTCAATGTGTGAGAGTATTACCAAGATTTGGCTGTAATGAGATCTGAAGTCTATGATGTTCAAAATGAGTGACCTTGATTTCTAAATCTAAGAACACTGAGACTCTTATGGAATCAAATGGAATCTATGTTTACAGGACTGATTCCATATTCAAATGGCAGGCAACCACATTTCCTACTCTATCAACTGTATGGGGTATGGAAGGATAGCTCAGATTTTTCCCCACCACCAGTGATTATTGTTAGTGAGCAAGGATATTAAATTCTCCAGGCTAGAGATGTATGTAAAGTTTTCCAAAGATTTATGGCACCCACTACATTTCACACTACTAGGGATTACCTGTATATAAATCTGGTGGAGAAATTCCATCTTGGCTGACAAATACGTCAGGAAAGCAATGCTCCACTCTTCAGTGACTCCAGGTAGCACCCATCAATTGTGCTGCCAGTCCTGGCATTTGGGGCCTCAGAAATAATTAATTCTACCAAGAAAGCACACAGAATAAATAAAGCCAGCATTAATCAAAATGTGACCAGAGTTTCAATCAGGCAGCACAGCACTTGGCAAAAGGGTTGTAAATATCATTATAAGTCACATCAACTCTGTCAGCAAATTAAATTGAAATCCAGAGAAACTGATTCCTGTCAGAAGAGAGGAAAGCTTGGGGAAGACTCCTTAGGTTGACAAAATTTACTTTACACCGAGTAAAAAACCGAATCTTTGAAGGTGTGGGTATTTTTAAATTCTTGCTAACATATAGTGTCAAAATCTTTTAAATTTAGCTTTAGAGGGATTTGTCTTAGGGGCTCCACACAATCACACTCCAGTAGAGAAATCTGACCTTATAAGAAGTACATAACAATATCCGTTTGGAGGGCAGGGACTAAAATGTCTTACTTGCTCTTGCAACTTTAGTGCCTAGCCTCACGCACAAGTGGTGGTGATGGTGGTTATGTGTCACGGAGTCAGAACCAATTCATAGCGACCCTGTACAGAGTATCTGAGGCTGTAAATCTTTATGGGAGCAGAAAGCCTAATTTTTCTCCCGTGGAACAGCTGGTAGTTTCGAACTGCTGACCTTGTGGTTTGCAGCCCAATTCGTAACCACTATGCTACCAGAGCTCCTTGGTACACAGTGTATGATTGTGGAGTCAATGAATTAGTTCAAGGTCTTGATAACTCAGATATGGAATATTTGGTTAGGTTCTCTAGATTAGCTGCCACTTCATTAGAATAACACACTACTCAAATGCATAATAAATAATAAGCTTAAGAGTTAAATCCTATAAAAGTATGAAAAACGGAGTAAACAGACATACCACAGTCGTAACAACCAAAGTATTTCAATATTCAACAAAGATGGCCAACTTTCTGTTGTTAACTGCAGTTGAGTCTGCTCCAGTTCATGGTAACCTTATATATAACAGAACAAAATGTTGTCCAATCCTCTCCCATCTTCATCATTAAGTATATTTGAGTTCATTGCAGTGACTAGTGTGTTAATGTATCTGACTGATGTTTCCCTTCATTTTTGCTCGCTCACTGTCTACAAAACATGTTGTCCTTTTTTTAGTGATTGGTCTTTTCTGATGCTGTAGCCACAATAAGTTAGGCGAAGTCCCAACATCCTCACTTCTAAGGAAAATTCTGGTTGTATTTCTTCTAAGACTGATTTATTACTTTTTCTAGTAGCTTATAGTATATGCAATATTCTTCATCAACACCACAATTTCAATGCATCAATACTTCTGTCTTCATTTTTCATTGTTCAGTTTTCACTAACATATGAGGTGACTAAAAAGATTGTGGTTTGGGTTAGGTATACCTTACTATAGGAACATAATTGACCAAGGAACCTAGCTGCTGTCCTAACTTTGAACTATTTCAACACATTTGCGCTAAAGCTAAACTTCTTACTGACTGATCCTAGCCAATGACTGAGTGTGTCAGGAACACTAGCTTAGAGGACGAAACTAGCATTTCATCTGCACAGAAGTCTAGGGTATGTTTATGCTATCTTCTCTGCCTTTCTCTGTCATTTGAGGTTATACTTGCATCATGATCTGACAACTTTCCCAGCCTCCTCTAGCTCCCTCCCTATTTTTCCTCCTCCAGGTATTTCTTCTAATAAAATTCTTGAATAGTAATCCCATCTTGGCATCTGATTAACCCACCAGGATGCAGACAAGAACTTTTTGAGTATCACAGCAAGCATAGTACATGAACTTCTTCTATGACTTACTTAAAATTAAGAAATCCATGTATCCAACCTTCCAGTTTCACTGTTTTCCTTATAAAGAACTATCCATTGCTTTTAGGAAAAGAAGTCTTTGGTGACACAAATGGTTAAGTGCTAGATTCAGAAGACAAGCCTGGTCTAACGAAACTAGTTGTTCAAGGCCTGCTTGTGAAAGGGTTGTTGTTGTGAAGTGCTGTTGAGTTGATTCCGACCCATAGCAACCCTGTATAGGGTTTCTGAGGAGCAGCTGGTGAGCTTAAACTGCCTAGCTTGCAGTCTGGCACATTAACCCACAGCGCCACACCAGGACTCCTGTGAAAGGGTACAACGTGAAAAATCCTATGGAACAGTTCTACTCTGAACACATGGGGTCACTGTGACTCAGAATCTAAATTGGCAACTAACGTAACAAAGGCAGAAACTAATCATAATAATAATTAAGTACAATCAAATCACTTCTGATTCATCACCACCCTATGTACAATAGAATGAAACAAAACCTGGTCCTGCACCACCTCACGTGGTAGATATATTTCAGTCTGTTGTTGCAGTCACTGTGTTAATCTATTTCATTGAGGCTCCTCCTCTTTTTTGCAGACTCTCTACTTTACTGGGCATGTCCTTTTCCAGGGACTGTACACTCCTGCTATCAAGTCCACAATGAGTAAGATGCAATATCACCATCTCCTCTTCTGAGGAGTATTCTGACTGTATTTCTTCCAAAACAGAATTGTTCTGCTGGCTGTCCATGGTATATTCAATATTTTTCCTTAGTCTTTGACTTTCATTTTTTATGTATATGCTACTACCTTTTTTGTGTATGCATATGAGATTATTGAAAACATGAGGTTAAGTAAAAAAATATTGGTAATAGGGTTCTACCTCATACATTGGTTTATTCTAAACAAAATGTGTTTAAACATGTCTCTGCCATCAATGGGTATCTGCAGACAAGTTTTCTCAGTAATATATACTAGTCAGTCTCGTTAGAATGTTTTTTTCAAAAAGGTTATACCAAAACAGTAACCTCCAAGTGGATTTGCTGGGTCAACTCAATTCAAGGTAGAGAGATCAACTCAGAAGGTTATGGCGACTATTTGGGGAGGATGTCAGAGGAGTCATCTTGATAGATTTTCTCCAAGGACACAGGGACTTATTAGGAAGTTTTAAGAACATTGAAAACTGTATTGGTGAGAAAAAGGCCGGAAAGTTGGACCAAGGAATTTTTCCCATCATGACAGTGTACCCGCTCATTTTTTCAAGAGAATTAAGGCTATCCTTTGAGAATTTTGTTGAGAAACCTTACTCCATCCACCCTACAGCCTTGATCTTGCCCCTTCCGAATTCTTTTTGTCCCCCAAACTCAAAGTACATTTAAAAGGACTATGAGGTGACCCAATGGAATGCAGAAATCATAGGACTATATAATTAATATTCCATGCAATAAAAATGTTGCTTAAGTTAATTCAAGAAAATTGCTGCAACCATACACTGAAAGAGAACTTCCAGGGGTTCAAGCTGGATTCAGAAGAGGATGTGGAATGAGGGATACCATTGCTGACATCAGATGGATCTTGGCTAAAAGTAGAGAATACCAGAAAGATGTTTACCTGTGCTTTATTTACTATGCAAAGGTTTTCAATTGTGTGGATCTTGTAAAGCTATGCATGGCATCTCAAAAAATGACTATTCCAGGGCACTTGATTGTGCTCATGATTGTGCTCATAGATCCAAAGGCAGTTGTTCTAATAGAACAAGGGAACTCTGAATGGTTTCAAATTAGGAAAGGTGTGAACCAGGGTTGTATTCTTTCACCATACTTATTCAATCTGTATGCTGAGCAAATAATTCGAGAAGTTGTAGTATATGAAAAAATCATGATAGGAGGAAGACTCATTAACAACATTCTGATGATACAACCTTGGCTACTGAGAGGGAAGAGGATTTAAAATGCTTACTAATGAAGATCAAAGACCACAGTCTTCAGTATGGGTTGCCTCTTAATGTACAAGTAAACAAAAATCCTCAGCACCGGACCAATAAACAATATTCCAATAAATGGAGAAAGGAGTGGAGTTGTCCAAAACTTCATTTTGTTCTGATCCACTATCAACATTCGTAGAAGCAGCAGTCAAGAAATCAAACACGTATTGCATTAGACAAATCTGCAGCACAAGACCTCTTAAAGATGTGTTGAAGAGCAAAGACGTCTGTTTGAGGACTAAGGTGTGCCTAACCTAAGACATGGTATTTTCAATTACCTCATATGCATGTGAAAGTTGGATAATGAATAAGGAAGCCTATAGAAATGATGCATTTGAATTATGGTGTTGGAAGAGAATATTCAAAGTACCCGACATGGGACTGCCAAAAGAACAAACCAATCTGTGTCAGAAGAAGTACAGTCAGAGTAATCTCTTGAAGCCAGGATGGCCAGAGGTTGTCATTCATAATTCAGACATATTGCTAGGAGGGACAGGTCCCTGGAGAAGGATATCATGTTTATTAAAATATAAGTTGGAGAAAAAGAGGAAGACCCCCAATGAGATGGATTGGCAGCAGCGATGGGCTCAAATATAGAAATGATTGTGAGGTTGGCACAGGACCAGACAATGTTTTGCTTTATTGCGGATAGGGTTGCTATGAGTCGATACCAACTTGATAGCACCTAACAACAATCTTCATGATCATTGCTATGTTTATTTCCATTATGACTGTCACTATATCAACCCGTCTCAACAAGCATTTCCCTTGCCTTTGATGACCCTCAACTCTACCCAACATGACGTGTTTATTCAGCGTTTGGTCCTCCTAATGAAATGAATTGAAATCTTACACAATACATCCATAGGTTTTCATTGGCCTATTTCCCAAAGTAGAACTCTAGGTCTTTCTTTCTAGTCTGTCATAGTCTGAGAGCTACTGAAAACTGTCCACTGTGGGTGATCCTGCTGGGTTTGAAACACAGTGGTATAGCTTCCAGCATCACAGAAACACACAAGCCACCACAGTACAAAAACTAACAGAAGGTAGTATTGTTTTATTTAATTTAGTCAGGATTCTTGCCTACAAGTGATCTAATTCTAATTCTAATTATCAATTTATTATCTTAGAGATTTCAAGGGATGTTGGATAGCCAAACTGTCAAAACAACAGGGATCAGTAGAGCCTTCAGAAGTATAATCCGCAATATGAAAGCTGTTATAATCTCTTTTCATCTTTATTCACTGTTGTTCTCTGGTGTGGCACTATGTATTAGCACTGGGCTGCAAACCACTAGGCTAGTAGTTCAAATCCACCAGCTGCTCCTCAGAAACCCTATACAAAGTTGCTATGAGTAGGTTCCAACTTGAGGACACTTAACAACAACAAAGATCATATTTCTTTACTTGTTTACAAATATGGTTTCTGATGGTCAAGTTTTACACGTGCTGTCACTGAGCAGAATTAGAACTTAACTCTCTAGATCGTGAGTTGGAGTGAAATACTCACCTCTGGTATACTCATCTGCAGAGCCAGAGGTCAGGTACTATATAGGTGCATGGCATCAGTGTGGATGGAGTGGCAGTGGAGATGGGAATACAATATCATACATATCCATTAACTAATCATGATTTCCCAAGGTCACAGACCTAATGTCAAAAAAGCTTAAATTCAGGTCTTTGGACTCCAAAGCAACCCTTTATTTTCTATATCAATACTAGCAAAGACTTTGGGCCTAGGATGATGAACACATGATAGCCTCATTTTACATGGCTCCCTGAAAATCCTGCTTCTTGAGTGAGAAGAGCAAGTAGAGTTGCCTGAGTGATGAAAGTCGAGGCGTTTCATGGTATTAAAACAAAAACATATTTACCTCTGGTGTTGTTGCTAAGATAAGTAATTATCTAGATTTGCTTTGTGCACTAACATGATCAGAGTGGCTCAGAAGGCAGGGGCACAAGAGAACTTCACTAGGTAGTGTGAGGAGACTGAAGTCACAGGTATTCATGACCCAAGGGCAAGTGCCCACTGCTCAGGCCACTGGGTGGGACTACTCTGCCTCTTTTATCTTCAACCTTAAATCGTTCATGTATTTCTGGAGTTAAGGCACTTTTTCTAATTGTTGTAGTCCTTTAAATTCTTAGAGGAACTCATAAAATGCCAATTTGGCTTGCATTAATTTTAGAAGGTTTCTTTTTGGGCAGCCAAGGAATCATCATGCATCAGGCAAGCTACAATAAACTGACAGTCGAGTGATAAAAAAGAATCAGAACCAAGAATAAAAAAAGTCAAGCACCAAATCTGCCTCTAAGATAAGCAGCCTAAATTTATGTATAAAGGAACACCTCCCCAAACCTAGGAATACACATTGCTTTTTATTTTAAATGTAACCCCATTTGCACTACACTAAGTGGCTCTGTGTGGCGCTGTAGGTTAATATGCCAGACTACAAAGCTTTTTGAACTGCAAGGTCTGTGGTTCAAGCTCACCAGATGCTCCTCGGAAACCCTATACAGGGTCGCTGTGAGTCGGAATTGACTTGACGGCACTTAACAACAACAACAAGTGGATCTGTAGGTTAATGCGCTGGACTGCAATGTCAGTTTGAACCGCAAAGTGGACAGTTAAAGCTCACCAGTCACTCCATGGAAATCCTATACAGGGTCGCTATGGGTCGGAACTGACTCAAAGGCACTTAACAACAACAACAACAAAGTATCGCTAGACCTCAGAGTTGATTAATAGGAGAGATCTCTTGCTGGCACAAGAATGTTAGGGGGCTGGGCTTCTGGTATCTCTGTACACAAACTAAAGGACTGGAGCTTAGCTTGGCCATTAGTAATGGCGGTGGTGGTGGTAGTGTGCTGTGGAGTCAGTTGTGACTCACAGAGACCCTGCACAGGGTTTCCGAGGCTGTAAATCTTTACGGGAGCAGAAAGCCTCAAGTGTGGCAACAATTGTGATGTTGGCCCAGGATTGGGCAGTATTTTGTTCTGTTATACATAGGGTCATTGTGAGTCAGTACTGACTCGATGGCACCTAACAACAACAGCAACAAGCCTGTATGTAGACATCTGGTGTAGTGCTATAGGATCAGCACTGGATGGTGAACCACAAGATTGGCAGTTCAAACCCACCAGCTGCTCCTCGAAAACCTTATATAGTGTTCCTATGAGTTGGAACTGATTTGAAGACACTTAACAACAACAGTAGCCTGTATACAATTTTATTGCTTAAGCCAATTAATCTCTTGATGTCAAGAAGTTCCAAGAATTAAAATAAATAGCGTGATTGTTTTTCACACATCTGGTATATGATACATTACTATTCAACTTAGCAAAAGGAAATGTATTCTTTCCAATAAGAAAAATGTTTTCTATATCTATACCAAATATTACTTACAAAATGGGAAAATACATATTTTCATATATTGGTTTTCTTTTTGGTATGTTCTGAACCCCAGGCCCACTGCTACTGAGTTGATTCCAACTCACAGCAACCCTGTGTAGAGATTTTGAGGCTGTAAATCTTTACAGGAGAAGGCAGACTGTTTCCTCCATGGTGTGGCTTGTGGGTTTGAACTGCTAGCCTTACAGTTAGCTGTCCAGTTCTTAATCTACAGTGCCACTAGGGTTCCTTTGTGGGATATATGTTATGGATTGAATTTTATGCCCCCAAAATATGTACCAACTTGGCTGGACGGAGATTCTCTGGTTTGATAGTTATGTAATGATGTCACTTGGAAGTTATGTATTGACACCACACTACGTGATCTGATTTGGTAAGTCAATCAATTATAAGATGATTGAGTGGGCTACAACACCCTCAATCTCATCACAACTCTGATCCAATGTAAGAGGAGTTCCCCTGGGGTGTATGCCTATAATGTTTTTTTTCTTACAAGAGGTTAAATATGAGAGAAGTAAGCAGAGATCAAAAGGACCTACTGCCTCCAAGAAAGAAAAGCCAGGAGTGGAGTACAATGTTTGAACCTGGGATTCCTTCACAGAGAAACTCCTAGACTCAGGGAATGATAGATGCCAATATATATGGAGGTGTCTAAGGAATAGTGAAAGGAGCTCTGGTAGCATAGTGGTTACGAATCGGGCTGCGAACCTTAAGGTCAGCAGTTCGAAACTATCAGTCACTCCACGGGAGAAAGAGGAGGCTTTCTGTTCCCATAAAGATTTACAGCCTCAGAAACCCTGTACAGGGTTGCTATGGGTCAGAACCGACTCAATGGCACTTAACAACAACAACAAGGAATGGTGGGTCTATAGTCAAGAGACTATATTCCCTGTAGAGACAGAATTTTGATTTTGGACTTATAGCTTCCTAAACTGTGAGAAAATAAATTTGTGAAAGTCATCCACTTGTGGTATTTGTGCTATAGCAATGCTAGATAACTAAAACAGTATCTATAGAATTGCCTTCTGTAGCTATATAATAGTATTTCCTAAGGAGAAATGGTATTTGGAACAATAGTCATTATCTTGGTGATGGTGGTGTTAAGTGCCGTGAAGTCAGTTCCCATTTATAGCAACCCTGTATAGGGTTTCTGAGGAGCAGCTGGTGAGCTTGAACCACTGACCTCGTGGTTTAAACTGACCTGACAGTAGTCTAGGACATTAAGCTGCAGTGCACACCAGGAGTTGGTGTTAGTTATATATAAAAAAATTGTGTAAACCCCTTTATTTCAAAGAATTTTAGTAGTCACTTCCATTGTACTGTTCAGGACTCAGTGCAGAAAATAGAAGCCTCTCAAACTAGGAAGAGACTCAGTATAGGAAAGTAAATATTAACAGAACTGTAGGAAGAAACAAAAGACTTGATTTTATCTGGGTCTTCAGAAACAATACGTAATTTTCTCACTAGGGGGGTTACTCCCTCTGAGGACACCCTTGGAGCTGGGCTGGCAGCAAAAAACTGCAATTACCTCAAGTGCTTCTGAACCACCAGAAAGATGAAGAAGGGTCATCTGAAGTTTAATCTAAGAGCTGGAACATAAGGTTCTCTCTCTCTCTACTACTTCATCACACCCAGGAAATTGGGGGATGAATGCAGGAACATTCATTCTAGAATATTCTACTAGAAAACTTACTGCTTCCTGGATCTCACATCCCAGTAGAAAGGGATAGTAATTGCAAATAATTTATATGATATGATTTCTGTAAGAAATAAGAAAGAAAGAGATGAGGAGAGAGACTTGGCTTCAACAGCAGGCAGGTTATTGAGAGTAAACCTGGGAGGGGGTACTCAAAGTCACCAAAAGAGACCAGGAGCCTCCCTCTCCCCATTTCTTACAGTATGGGGTATTTAAGGTGGTGTGGTCCTGGGTACAGTTCTGGGGAGCTTACAATGGGCAGGTTTATGGAGATTTTCCTGACACCTGAAATTACCAGGGGGAGGGTATCTTGGTGTAGTAAAGAATTAAGCTTTCTGGAGACATGAAGCTTAAGCAGGACTTTTTTCAGCGCTACTTGGGGGTAGCTGCAATGCCATTTTGTTGATAAGGTGCAGGATCCTTCAATTTCATTAAGATAAAATTCAAAATCAGTTAAATTAGTTATGGAATGCATATATAGTTATAGGAGTACATGGTAAGTGGGCAAAAGTTTAAAGAAAAGAAAGACATGGTATCTATGGAAATTGAAAGGAGTTATATTATTCCAAGGGAACAAAAGGGAATTTGATTGGGAATTGGCAGTGATGGGGAATAGGGACACCAAAAAAGGCTTGTTAAATGAGAAACAAATGAACAAACTATCTTCTTTCTCGGCTTCGGCTTCAAAGACAGTGCTATGCCTTATCCACATTGGCATAACCAGCTCCTAATTCTACCCCTAGTCTATATTCAAAAAGTGACTTAAATTAATACACAACTTATATTTTCTTTTTCTTATATTTAACTGAAATGCTCTTCTAACTCCTTTATACCAAGTTTGTCATTTAAAAGCTTATTTTCTACTGCTACTACTACCACTTGCTGATTTGCAACCAATGTTAACTGTATTCCATGTGTTAATCTACTATCCTGATTCTGGGAAGTAAAGACTTTTACTGACTACAATCCCTAATAAAAAGTTATATGAAAATTAATTATATTCATCTTAGTATAATATCAACACACATGTAAACACTGCCAAGGTAAAGAAATAGATGATTGTTGACACCACAGAAAACTCTCCGTTTCCCCTCATTGCTAGTACCCAGTGAAATCCCCTTTTGTTCCCTTTGAATATAACTACTCTCGAAATATCCCAATATCCTGGTTTGGTGTTGTGGGATAAAGCACTGAACTGCAAGGTCAGTTTGAACTACAAGATTGGCAGTTCAAACTCACCAGCCGCTCCATGGAAACCCTAAACTAGGTTGCTGTGAGTCAGAACCAACTCAGTGACACTTAACAACAACAACAACAATCTCTACAGTTATTATGTCTTGCTTTTTCCCCCAGATTTTCGCCCATTTAGTATGCACTCCTGTAACTACATATGCATTCTATAACTGTAGTTTAGGTATAGTGTGTATTTAACTAAATTTGCATGAAATCATACCGTATAAATTATTATTTACTTTTTGCTGTTGTTCAATATTGCATTTGAGAGAGCCATGAATATTGCCATGTAGAGCTCTAGTTTAGTATGGAATACATATAGTATTTCACTAAATGAATATTCACAGAATATTTAACCACCCTACTGTTGAAGGATGCTTGGGTAGTTTCTGTTTTGATGCATTCAAATTATACTTCTAAAAATATTTTTGTACATATTTTCTGGAATTAGCGGTATAAATGTTTAGCAATCAGCTCTCTGGGGGTGGAAAGTCCTTGACTTGAAGCTTCTATTTTAGTGGTGTAAATATTCCCATCATGAGTGATTTCAAGTTAACTAATGTGAAGTCTCTGAACGTGGAGTTGGGAAGAGATGTGTGCAAGGTATTACCCTGAGCGGATACAAAATGACTCCAGCACACCACTGCCTGGAGCATATTATGCATCTAGTTCTGATGGGTATATTTCTGGGAGTGGATTACTACTGTGTCAAGTGTATTCTCAACTCTGCAAGGTAATATTAGACTGTTTTCAAAGTGATGTCCTAATTTACCATCTCCACATAGTGTGTGACAGTTCTAATTCGCATCTTTACTGATAGTGTGATATTTTCAGTCATTTTCTTCTTCATCATTCTGATATTGTGTGGCAGTTTAAATTCACATTTCCCTAATATTAACAAGGCTGAACCTGTTATCATATGTTTGTTGGACATGTGAATATCTTCTTTTGTGCAGTGACTATGCAAGTCTATTGCCTAATTTTTTATTAGAAAGTCTAAATTTTTTCTATTGATTTATAGTCCTTTATATATTAGGACAGGTCCCTGATTAACGCTCAACTTAACCATCTGACCAAACTTCAGTCAGCCCTTCCTCCTCACATTTGATTGGAACCATGTCCCAATTACTGGATACACACAATAGGAAATGCCCAGACCTATTCTCTTTGGACATTTCCAGGAGTGACCCAAGGAGCATGCTTCCCCCTCCTCTTGATAATAAGTACATGAGTCTCCCTCATACCCGTCACCGGAACATTGAGAAACATAGCATGAACCCCATCTTCTCTCCCACACCCAGCTACATATGCCCCCCAAGTCTACTCAGTGAGCAGCAGAGAGCCCTTCCTACCTGCTTGACCCCCTGTTGCAGACTGTGCAGAGGTTCGAGGCCCTATAGGCCTGAGTGTAACAGATCTAGCCACTTGGCAGCTAATAGCAAATTGTTTTTCATCAAATTGTTTAGTCATATTTATTTAATTCCAAACATGAGCCCTGGATGTCCACAGAGAAATGCAATATTCCCCTAAGTTTCTAAGGTCAAGATTTTCCCCCTAGAACCAAGGCAGTAAAACTTCCTCAGAGGACGAACAAGGACAGGTTTACTGGGATTAAGCAGGGAGGCTCTGGAGAGGAACTGCCCGGGGTATATTCACTTGGGGTGGAGCGGTAAATTCTGGGAATACGGGATTAAGGACAATGGGGGCAACGCCCTCGGACCACCCTGGGTTCAATCAGTTTGATCCAAGTGAAGGTTAAACCCAGTAAGGAAGAAAGGAATATTGGTTTAAGTAAGGTTTACTGGCTTAACTTATATTAAAGATTGTCTTGTCTGAATAATACCATACTTCTTCTGTAAAGATCCCTCCCCGCTTGGTGTGAAGCTCCTTCCCTGAATAAAGCGGAGGCCCGAGCTTCCCCAGGTGTGCATTACTGGTTGGAAGGCTTGGAGTAAAGATTGCTGTGCATTATTGGTTGGAAGGCATGCAGTAAAGATTGCAGGGCAGTGAGTCGCTGCCTGCAGAGGCCACGATGCCTGTACTCCCAAGCCTGCCCACCAGTGATGCATCCACCCTGGCTTTGGGGTGCCTCATTGTCTCCCTCCTTCTGTTTGTCTGTGTATTCTTTCGCTATCCCTATGGCCGCTGGATCTCCCCTCCTCGTGAACCAAACACTCGTGAACAACACAACTATGTCGAGGGCAGACCCCGGCAACCCCCTCCACACACTGACTTGCCAAGCAGGCTGAGAGAGCACCTCCACACTCCCCAACCTTCACCTACTGACCCACCAAGCTGGTAGAGAGAATGTCTTCATAATCCCTGGCCACCCCTTTCCTTCACCAGCTGAACTGCCAAGCAGGCAGAGTGCCTCTACACTTCTCAACTACTCACCCAATCCCTCACCTTCCACTGTGCTCCCTGGTCTCTGGGTAGAGAGCACAATTCCATGCTTCCAGGCTGTCCATCATGCCCCTTGCCTCACTGAATGGGCAAAGAGAATACAAGTTCACTCTCTCGCTACCTGTCCTGCCTGCCTTGTCCCTTGCCCACCTACAAACAACATGGCAACCAACTGGCAACATGAACTCATCCTGTCCACTGCTGCCCTGCCCACCTTGGAACAAGTGGTGAGTGCTTCCTGTGCACCAAACAAATGATCATAGAAGCATGCCTTTGATGATTATATGAAGAAACAGGCAGCAAGTGACCAAAATAAAGGGATCGAAAAACTTTGAGGAATAAGCGGCAATAGAACTACTTGGAAAATCAAGTGACTTATTGTCTTAGGGCGGGTTCGCTGGAGAAGCAAAACCAGTGAACCTTATATATGGATTCCTGGTGGGGCACTCTAGGATAAGCACTGGACTACTAACCACAAGGTTGGCAGTTCAAACCTTTAGCCATTCCTTCAGCCAATCCCTATAGAGGATTGCTATGAGTTGGAACTGACTTGATGGCATTTGATAAATATTACAAGAAATATGCCTTAGAGTTAAAGAATAAATACATATAGGTTAAGAATCAAAGGATGAGCCCTTTTGGCTTTCTGAGCAGCACCATGGTGGTCAGCAAGAACAAGCGCCTTAGAAAAGGTGGCCAAAAAGGAGCCAAGAAGAAAGTGGTTGATCTGTTTTCTAAGAGAGATTGGTATGATGTGAAGGCACCAGCTACGTTCAACATAAGAAATATTGAGAAAACACTAGTCACAAGGACTCAAGCAACCAAAGTTGCATCTGATGGACTCAAGGGTGTTGTGCTTTTGAAGTGAGTCTTGCTGATCTGCAGAATGATGAAGTTGCATTTAGAAAATTCAGGCTAATTACTGAGGTTGTTTTGGGCAAAAACTGCTTGACCAACTTCCATGGCATGGATCTTACCCATGACAAAATGTGCTCCATGATCAAAAAATGGCAGAATATGATTGAAACTCACATTGATATCAAGACTACAGATGGTTATTTGCTTTGCCTGTTCTGTGTTGGTTTTACTAAAAACTGTAACAACCAGATTCGGAAGACATCTTATGCTCAGCACCAACAGGTCCGTCAAATCTGGAAGAAAATGATGGAAATCATGACCTGAGAGGTGCAGACAAATGACTTGAAAGAAATGGTCAATAAACTAATTCCAGACAGCATTGGAAAGGACATGGAGAAGGCTTGCTAGTCTATTTACCTTCTCCATGATGTGTTTGTTAGGAAAGTAAAAATGCTGCAGCCCATGTTTGAGTTGGGAAAACTCATGGAGCTTCATGGTGAAGGCAGTACTTCTGGAAAAGCTACTGGAGATGAGACAGGTGCTAAAGTTGAACGAGCTGAACCACCAGTTCAAGAATCTGTTTAAAATTCATACTTTTAATGGTAACAAATAAAAGATCTTATTTGTGAAAAAAGAAACCAAAACAAAGGATGCAAAAAAAAAAAAAAAAAAAAAA
>NW_006408679.1:1477692-1479521 GCF_000296735.1 Chrysochloris asiatica | reverse complement strand
CTATACACATGGAATACACAGAAATCAAATTGACTATATCTGTCGAGAGATGGTGGAAACGCTCCATATCATCAGCCAAAACAAGGCTAGGGACAGACTGTGGAATAGATCATCAATTGCTCATATGCAGATTCAGCTCAAGAAAATGAAAGCAATAGCCAAGATATGACTTTGAATATATCTTACCTGAATTTAGAGATCATCTGAAGAACAGATTTGGTGCATTAGACACTAAAGACTGAAGACCATGAAGAGTTGTATGATGACATCAAGGACATCATACAGGAAGAAAGTAAAAAAGTCATTAAGAAATCAAGAAAGAAGAAAAAGATCAAAATAGATGTCAGAAGAGCCTCTGAAAATTGCCTCCAGTGTAGAGATGTTAACCAAATGAAAGAAGTAAAAAGGTAAAAGAGCCTAACAGAAAATTTCAAAGGACAGCTTGAAAAGACAAAGTCAAATGTTATAATGAAATGTGCAAAGGCCTGATGTTAGAAAACCACAAGGGAACAATATGTTCAACATTTCTTAAACTGAAGAAAAAATCCAAGCCTTGACTTGAAGTATTTCTATGGGCAAAATATTGAATGATGCAGACAGCATCAAAAGGAGATGGAAAGAATAAATAGATTTATTGTACCTAAAAGAACTGATCAATGTTCAACCATTTCAAGAGTTATCTTATGATCAAGAGCCAAAGATCCTGAAGGAAGAAGTCCAAGGTACACCGAAGGTATTGGCAAAGAACAGGGTAGTAGGAAATGATGGAAAACAAATTGCAATCTTTCAACAAACTGATGCAACAGTAGAGGCACTCACTCTCTATGCCAAGAAATTTGGAAGACAACTACCTGACCAACTGACTGGAAAACATTCATATTTTTGCCCATTCCAAAGATAGGTCACCCAACGGAATGTAGAAATCATTGGACAATATCATTAATATTGCATGTAAGTAAAATTTTGCTAAAATTATACAAAAATGGCTGTATCCATACATTTACAAAGAACTTCCAGAGGTTTGAGCCAGATTCAGAAGAGGATATGTAATGAAGGATATCATTGCTGATGTCCGATGGATCTTGGTTGAAAGCAGAGAATACCTGTGCTTTATTGACTATGCAAAGGCTTTTGATTGTATGCATTATGACAAGCTATGAACAACACTGCAGAGACTGAGCATTCCATTTAATTGTGTTCATGAGGAACCTGTGCATAGACCAAAAGGCAGTTGTTAGAACAAAACAAGGGAACACTTGTTGCTGTTGTTGTTAGGTGTTATCGAGTGGGTACCAACTCATAGCAACACTATGCACAAAGAACAAAACACTGCCTGATTCTGGGCCAACCTCACAATTGTTGCCACACTTGAGCCCATTGAAGCTTGCCACTTTGCAAATCCATCTCCCTGGGGGTCTTCCTCTTTTTCTCTGACCCTCCAACTTACCAAACATGATACCCTTCTCCAGCAACTGATCCCTCTTGACAATATGTCCAAAGTATGAGAGATGAAATTTGCCCATCCTGTCCTCCAAGGAGCACTCTGAGTGTACTTCTTCCAATACAGATCTGTTGGTTCTTTTGGCAGCCCATAACATTTTCAATATTCTCCTCCAACACCATAACTCAAAAGCATCAATTCTTCTATGGTCTTCCTTATTCACTGTCCAACTTTCACATGTATATGAGGTTATTGAAAATGCCATGGCTTGGGTCAGGTGCACCTTAGTCCTCAAGCTGACATCTTTGCTCTTCAACACTTTACAAATGTCTTGTGCAGCAGATTTGCCTAATGCAATACGTCATTTGATTTCTTGACTGCTGTTTCC
>NW_006408679.1:1474514-1476782 GCF_000296735.1 Chrysochloris asiatica | reverse complement strand
AGAATTGATGCATTTGAGTTATGGTGTTGGAGGAAATATTAAAAGTACCATGGACTGCCAAAATAACAGACATATCTGTCTTGAAAGAAGTACATTTGAAGCTAGAATGGCCAGACCTTTTCTAACCTATCAAAAATGGCAGTAATAATAAATATATAAAAGAAAAGGTTTATATCAAGGAAATGGGTCTTTCAGTTGTAGAGGAGGGCAAATTCAAGTCCATTGGTCAGATGTCAGACTGGGGACTTCTAACTCACACGAACTACGATTGGCAAGTCAGATGGCAGGCAGACAAGCAGGCAGGTCTGGCAGATAAGAGGGCAGGCTGCTGATGACTCCCAGAATCAGCAGGTAATAGAGAAGGTTAGGTAATAGTTCCAAGTCCAAAGACCCAGAGGTTGGAGGATGAACCAGATGCAAGATCCAGACCCAGCAGAGAGCAAGCAAACTTGCCTGAGTGTTCAATATTTTGGAAGCAGATTATGCCCCTGAGGAAGCTTCCCTTTAATTGATTAACTGTTCACAGTGACCCCATATAGGGTTTCCAAGGCTTTATGTTTTTATGAGAGCAGAAATCCTCATCTTTCTCCCATGGATTAGCAGGTGGACTTGAATTGCTGATCTTGTGTTTAACAGCACAATGCATAGCCCAAGGTTCCCTTATCTCATCATAGAACTGATTATATTATATTTGATATCATCATGGGGATATCTACATTTTAACTGCCAAACTACTGAGAATCGTGGTCCAGCAATGTTGACACAAAATTTTAACTAACCCAGTTATATATAGGATCATCAAAGAGATCAAAGAAAACAGATAAATCTCACAAAGAATTCAATAAAGCAATCCAAGAGCAAAATGATGGAATAAATAGACAATTTAAAACCATACAAGAACAAGAACTTGAAATCAAGGATATCACCAATATAACCTCAGAAACAGATAATGTAATAGAAGGACATAGAAGTAGAATTGAATCAATTGAATTAGCAATATAGGGGACCAATTTCTGGCTCTAATTTATTTGAGAATTAAAAAAGAATAAAAAACAATGAAGAGTCACGTGGGACACTATCAAAAGAAGTACTTATATATGAATAGGAGGAGACCAAAAAAAAAAAAAAAATTAACAGGAAAATTTTGAAGCTATCCTGTCAAAAAACTTCCCTACTATATGAAAGGCAAAGTTTTTATCCACAAAGTTCAATGAGCCCCATAAAGGATAGACCCCAAAAGAAATTCACCCAGACATATAAGGATACAACTTTCAGAACCAAAATCAAAGAAATATGAAAGCAGTTTAAAAAGAGTGAAATATCACCAATAAAACTAAGCTCTGATTACTCAGCAGACACCACATAGGCAAGAAGGCCATGGGATGACACATCAAAAACCTGAAAGAAGAGAATTGTCAACCAAGAATCAATACACAACAAAATTGTATATTAAATATGATGGTGAAACTAGGACATTCCCAAATGAACAGAAATTAAGGGAGTTTGTTAAATAACAAAACAAAACAGACCATCCATATAAAAAATATCAAAGGGAGTCCAATGAATAGAAAAACAATGATGATAGGCAACAATCTGAAAGTAAGACACAGAATGGCATTACCCAGATACTCATTGAGATAAATAATTCTCAAATGTAAAATAAAACTACAAAACTGAAAATAGGAAACCACAGATGTCAATCTTAAATGACAACGACTTCAAAACAAAAACAGGGAATAAATGATGTAGTTATAGACCTTCCATATGAAAAGGAAGTCAAGGAGATGTCAAGGCATAACAGACTATTTTCAACTTAGAAAGATAAAGGTAAATTTCAGAGAAACCATAAAGGAAATTAAGAAACTTACTGATCAAAATAAAGAAGAAAAACATAAAGACTCAGTAAATGCAAAATCAACAATAGTGAAAAGCATCTACACATGTAAACAAAAAGAACTATGTATAGAAAACTGAGTAGAATAAAGAAAATGTCCACATCACATATACACACAGAGCATAACAAAATGACCTATTGATAATCACACTAAATGTCAATGATTTAAATGTACCAGTCAAGGGACAGAGAGTAGATAAGAAAGGATGATCAATATGTTGCCTACAAGAGACACACCTTAGATTTAAAAAATAAATACATGTAAGCTAAAAATCAAAGGATGAAAAAAAAATACATCATGCAGATTGCAAGCAAAAGAAAGAGGAAGGGCAATACTAATATCTGCTAAAACCAACTTTAAGTAAAAATCAATC
>NW_006408679.1:1465338-1474029 GCF_000296735.1 Chrysochloris asiatica | reverse complement strand
AGAACATTCCACTATGCAGTCCCACTCATACACATTTTTCTTCAACACACATGGAACATCCTCCAGAACAGACCATATTTTAGACCACAAAACAAACCTCTTTAAATTCAAAGCATCAAAATGATTCATAGCATCTTTTGTGATCAAAATGCTATAAAATTAGAAATCAGAGGCGTAGATTGATAACAGACTAGACAGAAATAATGTGCAGAATCCTGTCAGTAAAAACACGGAAAATGGGTGAAACAGATTCAGAGGATAGTCCTGGAACTCTGAACTTTAGATAAAGTGATAAATAAGTGGTTTGAGTGCTTACTGAGAATAAGATCTGGAATAGAAGCAAGAAAGGAGGTGGTTTCTGATTTGGGGAGCTGATGTGTCCTAGCACACCACTTTGAACAGGAGTGGAGAGATGAATGAGAGATCACTTTCTCTGTAGAAACCAGTCAGTGATCCTAAGGTCCAGATCCTAAGTGACCAGAAAGTCCTAAGGTCAGTGATCTTAAGTGACAAGAAGGTCTTAAGTCATACATGCAAGGTTCTGCAATGCACAGAAGGATTGGCACTGATCTGTACTGTGGGGGGAGGATCTGTGCCATGCAGAAACTGCACTGTGGAAGAAAGTGCTCCAGGAATCTCTTCCAAAGTGGATCTGGCCAGTACTGGGCTAGTTCTCACTAGGAGAATCAGCTAAGTGGACTTGAGGGGAAGAAAAAGAAGGTCTGTGTTAAATCACATTGGCACATTGGCACATTGGCACATCATGAAACTTCTCAGTCAGTTTCAAAGGCAAGAATCCATTAGGTGGTGCTAAAGAACTGCTCATTTTTTCCCTCCCCTCCTCCCTTTTTATTGCTTTGTCTTTTTCCTTCTTTTTTTTTTTTTTCTGGGGTTTTTATGATTTTTACTTTTAGTCTTAGTTTTTGGTCCATTTTATGTCTTGTGAGAGAGCTTTCTCTTCATGCCTCACCTAACAAGAGATAGAAACGGCATCCAAACAGCCAAGTTAAAATTGCACCCTCTAAAACCTCACCAACTGGAAAAGAGTCAATTCCAACCAGAGCAGCATCTACAACCAACATGTGCTAGAAACCCTCTAAATTGAGTGGTAAAAGCAGAGAAGTCCATCTCCTGATTATACCTACCAGGGGACAATTAAGAATACACCAACATATATTCATCTAATTAATATAAAAACAACAATATAAAAATGCCTAAAAATCTGCAGAAAATATCTGCTCACATGCAGATACAAGACATAGTAGCTCAAACAAATGACCAAGAAGAAGAGCTAGGAACTGTGTTAGAGGGTGAAGAGACTTTGGAAATGTCTGAAAAGGAATTTAGGAGAATGATATTGAGGTCCATCCAAACATTCCACAGAGAGGTCAAGGAAAATAAGGAGGAAGTCAGAAAAGCACTATAGGAACAATCAAACAAAATAGATATAACATGAACATAATATAAAACCTACAAAAAGTTGTCCAGATAATTAATACTAAAATATCAGAAATGGACATACACTGAGAGGGCAAAGGAGTAGAACTGAAGGAATAGAAGCAAGAATCTAAGAATTTGAAGATAAATTTCTCAGTACTGCTAAGATGGAAGAACAAGCAGAAAAAAGAATGAATAATCTGAAGCAAGCCTAAGATTCATGTGGGACAACATGAAGAAAAAGAACCTGAGGCTCATTGCAATTCCAGAACCGGAAGAGACAAAGTAAACCACCTATCTGAGAGCTGCTGGAAGAAAATTTCCCTAACATCTTGAAAGATGAGAAGATAAACATTCAAGAAGCTGAACAAACCTCAGGCAAGAAACACCTGAAGAGAAAATCACCAAGACATATCATAATCAAATTTTCCAAAATTAAAAACAATGAGATAATCCTGAAAGAAGCTAGGGAAAAAAGAAGTTTTATCTACAAAGGAAAGCCAATAAGATTAAACTCTGATTTCTGAGCAGAAAACATGCAGACAAAAAGGGAGACATATACACAATTCTGAAAGAAAAAAGCTCCCAACCAAGAATCATATACCCAGCAAAGCTATCAATCAAATATGATGGCAAAATCAGAACATTTCAGGATAAACAGAAATTAAGGGATTTTGTAAAGACCAAGCAAGCACTCCAAAACATACAAAAGGTAGTTCTTTGGACTGAGAACCAACAAGAGCAGACAACAACCAGAGACTGGCGATGCCACCCAGAACTCAGTGCAGATATGGAAGAGTCCATAGCAGAACAAAGCTACAAGAATGAAATTAGGGGATCTGGGAGCTCAGGCTTTGATCAGGACAACTACAAGCCAAAAGAAAGGAAAAGTAACAGAGATCTAGGTGGTGAGGAAATCAGGTTGATCTCAAGATAAAACAGACTGTCATAAAAAGAGGGAAAACTTAATAAAATGTAGGGTAACCTCAACAAAGTGTAATACATCTCCACATCAAATCAAGAAAAGGGAAATCCACAAAGATTATGGAAACATTAAATCTATGAAGAAATGTATAAGAAAAAGCACACACACACACACACACAAAGAACTCAGCACAGGAAAGCATACAGAACAAAAAAACCAGCAGCACCACAGAAAAATAAACAACATAATGACAGCAATTAACGCATACCTACTGATGATCACACACCTAATACGTAAAGATAAAAATAGATTAAAAAATTAAAGGATGGAAAAAAATATACAAAGTTAATAACAGTAAAAAATGAGCATGAGTGGCAATACTAATCTCTGATAAAATAAGAGTCATGGCGTTGGAGGAGAATATTGAAAGAGCCGTGGGCTGTCAAAAGAAGTGCTGTTGAAAGAAGTTCAGCCAGAATGCTCCTTGGAGGCCAGGATGGCCAAACACAAAGATTTAAATAAAACTCTATTTCAGGACCACTATGAGTCAGAACCTACTACACAGCACTTAACAACAACCACCAATTTATTCAGTCTGAATTTACAAAACACATACAATCAAGATGTATTGATAATTACTGGTGACTGGACTGTAAATGCTGGAAACAAAGAGTAAGGATTAGTAGTTGGAAAATATGACCTTTGTGATGGAAATGATGCTAAATATTATTTGATAGAATTTTGCAAGACCAATGATTTTCATTGTTGAAACCATTTTTAAACAACATAAAAGGCAACTATACACATGGATCTTACCAGATGGGATACACAGGAATCAAATGGACTACATCTGTGGGAAGAGATGCTGGAGAAGCTTCATATCATCAGCCAAAACAAGGCCACAAGATAACTGTAGAACAGAGTGTCAAGTGCTCATATGCAAATTCAGACTGAAGCTGTAGAAAATTTAAACAAGTCCATAAGAGCCAAAATATTACCTTAAGTATGTTGTTGTTGTTGTTAAGTGCCGTCGACTTGGTTCTGACCCATAGTGACCCTATATAGGGTGTCCGAGGAGCAGCTGGTGAGCTTGAACCACCAAGCTTGCAGTCCAAACGACTTTGCAGTCTGGAGCATTAACTCACAGCGTCACACCAGGACTCCATTATCTAATGCATCAAATCTATTCTTAATATGGGATATGTCTCAGAATTAAGGTAGGATATACTATATATATTACCTTAATTATATCCGACCTTAATTCTGAGACAAATCCCATATTAAGAGCAGATTTAATGTATTAGATACTAGTGGCCTAAGAACAGAAGAGTTGTGGGATGACATTAAGAACATCATGAAAAAAAGCACAAGTTCATTTAAAAAGACAGGAAAAAAAGAAAAGACCAAAGTGGATGACATTAAGAACATACATGAAGAAAGCAAAAGTTCATTAAAAAGACAGGGGTCAATAATAAAAAATAAAGACCAAAGTGGATGTCAGAAGAGATTCTGAGACTTGATCTTGAATGTAGAAAAGTGAAAGCAACAGGAAGAAACTATGAAGTAAAAGAGCTAAATAGACATGTTCAAAGGACAGTTGGAGAAGACAAAGTCAAATATTATAATGAAATGTACACTGACCTGGAGTTAGAAAACCAAAAGGGAAGAATACACTTAGCATTTCTCAAGCTGGAAGAACTGAAGAAAAAAATTCAAGCCTTGGGCAACAATATTGAAGGATTCTATGGTTAAAATGTTGAATGATGCAGATACATCAAAAGAAGATGGTCTCAAATATAACAGCCATTGTGAGGATGATAAAGGACTGCAGTGTTTCATTCTGTTGTGCATGTCGTGCTATGAGTCAGAACCAACTCAGCACCTAACAACAACAATAACAGGGATGGGGGCAGGGAGGGAGGCAATATTACTAAGTAAATAAGTGCTGCTAGTGTTGGTTCTGACTCATAGTGATATTATGTGAAACAGAACGCAACACTGCCCAGTCCTGCATCATCCTCACAATTGTTCTTATGTTTTGAATGCATTGTTATTGCCACTTTATTAATGTATTTTGTTGGGGTCGTCCTCTTTTTTGCTGACCATCTACTTTTTACTGACGTGTAGGGAGCTAGATAATTGACACATATTAATTCAGTGAAGGGAAAGACCACATACAATAATGGGGTGACCACCAAAATATCCTTAAAGGAAAGGTATACTCAAAGAGATGCCCAAGAGTTACAGGCAACAAAGGTAAATACTATTTCATATATCCTGTATTGTCAGTAATAACATAATTTACAAATGAATACACGGGCAGACAGGAAAGATACACAAGTCTGAGTAAACCAAAAGAACAAAACTCATGCCCAGATGATATTTCTGCAAACATATTTGTGCTGTAAATATATCCAAGTTTATAATAAAGCAAACAGGGGACAAACATATGTAAACTTCATAGCCATGAACAAAAACACCTGGCAGGAATGAGCCAATGGATCTCAAGGGTTGGAACCACAGTTTCAGGGGACATCTAGGCCAATCAGCATAACCTAGTTTAGACAGTGGTGTACACTCTACTTTCATGATTATTGACTAGGGTCTTAAAAATTGGGAAGTGGCCATTTAATGTGCTACTATGTTCTCTCCCCATTCTGAGCAAAAAAGCGAGAAGAAACTAAAAAGGATTAATAGACCAGTTGAAGCTCAATCTCCATCACCCTGAGACCAGAACTAAATGGTGCCTATTTATCACTGCTGACTGCTCTGAAAGGGATTATGTTCAGGAACCCTGGATAGAGTGGGAGAGAAATATGGAACAAAACTCAAAATCATAAAAAAGAGCAGGCTTACTGTCTGATGGAGGCTGGTGGGATCCCTGAGACAATGGCCCTTGGTCACTCTTCAGGCCTGGAGTTGAATTCACCCCCATGGCTTAATTTTCAACCCAATAATAGACAGGGCTACAGGGTGAACAATAACACCAGAGAGGTACAAACTCCTTAGAACAATCAACCCTAGGAAATCACATGTGCAGCATTTTCCCTCCCTTGGGCAAGCCTCAAAAGACAGGAATGGATAGGAAAGAAGGATGCATAAAAATGGTAAGCAAGAGAAAAAGTGGGAAGAGTGTTGTTACATTGTGGGGACTGCAATCAATGTCATGAAACAAAATGTCTATGAATTTTTTAATGGAAAACCAATTTACTGAGTGTTCCTTTGAACAAATCACAATAAAAGGTTTTTAAAAATTCTGAAAAATATATAATTGGCTGACATATTTTAGCTGAAGAGAGTTGAGCCATTGTTGACCGTGGCATCTCTATTCAAAGACAATACTAAATCTGCTAATAGGGAAAGTTACCTTCAGCTTTAGTTAAGGAAAGACAGGAGTGCATCTTAATTTACTTATAAAAGTAATAGAATCCACCATTCTATTGAGAAAAAATTTAAAGTTAAATCTAGAATGATATTCAATTGTATGGGCATAGGGTTTAATAGTATTTAATGGTATGATCGCAGTGTCTTAAGTAGTAAGCACAGAGGCATGGAACATGTGAAATACAAATGACACATCAAATCTCTCTTAGAATGCTTGTTGTTGTTGCTAAGTGCTGTCGAGTCAGTTCTGACCCGTAGCAACCTTGTATAGGGTTTCCAAGAGCGGCTGGTGAGCTTGAACCACCAACCTTGTGGTTCAAACGACCTTGCAGTCCAGTGCATTAACCTACAGTGCCACATCAGCACTCCTTATATCCCTTAGGAGCAGAACATTCTCAGAAGTCAGGGTACTGCAGAGCGATAGGATGTATCACTGTGTTTCGAAAACAAAGGCAGAGCAGACTTCCAGAACATCACTACACTGCAATAGAAACATGGATGCAGCACACAAGGCTGCATTTTTCTTCGAAAATATAATTTTATTTCTTATTACATAAAAGTAAAAAAAAAAAACAAACTACTAGTGAGTAATCATTGCCTCCATTTTAATGTACTTCCCAGATTATTTCCTATACATATATTTGTGGGGCTTTTAAAATTATTATTATTTGTGTGACTTTTTTTTACTAAGCAGAGAGCTTCATGGACTTCCTTTTCCTTTTCATTCATATATATTACCAACATTTTCAGCTTCTCAGGTTTCTTGGGAATCTGTTGTGAGAAACGTTTCAATATTGACAAACACTCAAGTAATCTAATCTGTACTCATTTTAGTAAGAGTGAGGTTTTCTTTATTTGATTTTGCAAAATTGGGCACCCAACCCAGTAGATATGGGCAGACATGCTGCGTGGCTGGCCCACAAACTGTTTCATTCTCCTGTCTCTAAAAAGCCCCTCCTCCCAGGCCCCCTTTTACTGGATACTATGAAATTTACAATTTGCCCCAAGGGTCACCTACCAGTCCTTACAGGGAGCATTCTCATTTAAAGTAGGGAACTTTGATGAACTTCTGTTACTTCCTTGATGGGTGTATTCTTACTTTTAAAATTTCTAGCCAGTCAAACTAGTTCTTCCCCTTCCACTGAGCTCCTTGTGTTAAACTAGCCTACTACCTCCAAGACTCCCCTCAGTCCTGAAGATGTACCACACCAACAAGAGTTATTTCTCACTGTTATCCTGGCATTGTGGGTTAATGCGCTGGACAACAAGGTTGGTTTGAACAGCAGGGTTGGTGGTTCAAGCTCACCAGCCACTCCTCAGAAACCCTATACAGGGTTGCTATGAGTTGAAACTGACTGAACAGCACTTAACAACAACCACCACCACCTGACTGGACCTGTATAATAGCATGAATCTGAGGAAATGGGTTTTACCAGCCAAATCTAGTTGGGACATATCTCCCACGTAATTGCATAAAAATCCACATTACCTCAAAAAATGCTTTATCTTGATTACAGCATGCCTGTCATTACTGAAAACACATCATATCGATTAAAAAAAAAAATCAAAGCAGAAAAGAATTCTGTCATGAAAGTGTTAAGATAGTTTGAAGATAAATGGTTTCAAGAACACATTTGTCCAAAATGCTCAGAGAAGACTTTTGAGGGGAATAAAATGCTGAGGAAGACACAAGAGACTGGGGAGGACTGTCAATTTTGGTTGCTAACACAAGATAAGACCCTTTCAGTTTCCATATACACAGCAGCAGTGTATTAATTTTCTTAAGGGATTTGAATTCATTTGCATTTGAGAAAGTGCAATTTTGCAAGTGTTTCCTTTTTCCCTTTGGGTAAATATTCAGGGCTCATTTATTTCTTGGGAACCCTCTAAAAGACAAAATGCTTTTCATGTTTTATCTCAAGGTCTGACTAGCATCTGAGAAAATAGGAATCTATAATGACATCCACCACCTAACACTTGCATATATGTGTGAACACTTTTTAGTGAACTGCTGCTTCCAGGAGAAACACTTTCATCAGCACCCATGCCTTGGCCTTGTACCACATTCAGAATGCAACCTGTGAGCAGCACGCGGAATTGGAAAAGTTGCCTATCTGATGAGAATGCCTAATGTGCTGAGAACATCCAGTTGCAGCAGAAGCCAGCCCTGACAATTCAAAACATCATTCTGTTGTACACAGAGGCAATGTGGAAGGTTTTTGAAGAGGGAATCTCTGCCCTACGCAGTTAGTGGCTGGGTGTGACTGCAATGCATAATGAGCTCATAGCGGCTGAGTGGAGACGGAGAGCAGCTTCATATCTCCTTTGTAAAGCTGGTAGCCAGCCAACTGCTAACCACAAGACAATGATTAAGATGCAGAATATAAACAATAGGATTTCTTCCACCTCTCATTTGTAATAAAACTGTACATTTATCTAATGCTAGAGGTGAAAAAAGTGTTTTAGAAATTAAAATGAATGGAAGAGGGGAAGCTACTACAAAGTCTGCAAATGACTGTTAAAATCAGTTGCTCTGTGATGTAGTTAATTCCTAGTAATGACACTGGAGGAGTCCTGGTGTGGCACCACGGGATAAGCACAGGACCTCAAGGTCATTTTGAACTAACCAGCTGCTCCACTTTATCAGAGCAGAAAGCCTCATCTTTCTCCTGCTGGACAGCTGGTGAATTCAAACTTCTGACCTTGCGAGTTAAGTAGCCCAACCCATAATCCACTACCAGTGCTCCTTACAAACAGATGTGGCAGTGGTAGTTATGTGCTGTGGAGTTGGTTCTGATTCATAGTGACCCTGTATAGGATTTCTTTCTCCCATGGAGTGGCTGGTAGTTTCAAACTACTGACCTTGAAGTTAGCAGCCCAACTTGTAATCACTATGCTATCAGAACTTCTTAGAAATAGGTGTTGTTGTTGTTGTCAGGTGCCAT
>NW_006408679.1:1462987-1464633 GCF_000296735.1 Chrysochloris asiatica | reverse complement strand
GACCCATAGTGACCCTGTATAGGGTTTCATAGTCTTGGGTTATTTAACTATGTGGTTGTTAAGTGCCATCAAATCGGTTGGTAGCTGGTACTTTTTCTAGTGAAAATAGGGTGTTGGGAAAAATTGTTTCTTTGCCTCAGCCATACTTCTGGCCAATCTAATTTTTTTCACATAAAACAGAAAGGGCAATAGGGCCAGTGGGATCCTCGGCCATTCCAAGATTTTAAGTCCAACAATTGAGAGTATTACCTGAGGGTTGTGTGAAAAGTGGACAGAACCAATTGGTAATGAGCATCATTTTGGACATACAGTTTTCAACTTGTAGCTGGGCACCTTCGTGGATAGGTTTGTTAAAAGCACAGGAGGACTAAGAAGACAGGAGAGGTTTGAGCTGGAGCTATGCACATGTTGGAGGTTGGTTTGTCATGAACACATAGGGCTGTAGAGTGCTCTGAGGAGGTGGTTCTTGACCCAGGAAAATGAAAGTATTCCCAAAGGAAGAAAGACTCAGAAAGGAAGAAAATGTATATAAAGAGAGTTCATTGGGAGTAGAAAGGAAAAGTAAGTCTGTGGGAGCAAAGAGGCCTAGAGTAGACAGTGTACAGGTTTAGGGACTAACAACCTGAAATCAAATCTCCTAATTCTCTCCAAGCCTCATTTTCCTATTTGTAAAGTGAGAAATAATAATACTTCACAGTTTGGGGAAGGATTAATTGAGATAATATAGACAGAACACTTAACAAAGTACCTGGAATAATAAGCCCTCAATAAGTACTAATTATTTATTTATTAAAATGTAGAAAATTGAAAATAGTAGCCAATAGCATTTAAAAATATAGAACATAGAAAATAGAAATGAAAAAATAGTAGCTGGGTTCCTGGTATGGTCCTATAACATCAGCACTGGACTGTGGATCACAAGGTTGGATCTCCATGAGTCAGAATCAACTCAATGGCATTTACCAACAGCAGCAGTGTTCTACTAGAATATATAGAGAGAAGTTATGTGTGAAAGGATAATTCTGGATAAGGATAAATCCATGACTGACGATATAGGAATACATTAACGGGCTTTATAAAGAGTCAAAGAATTTTCATTTATATTTTCATGTCGATTTTCATATAAGAGGGGCCTTCAAAATGTTTGTGGAAAAAATATAATTAAAAACTAATGGAATTTTTCCACAAACCCTTTGAAGTCCCCTGTATATGTATCTTAAAAGTCCTTGAAAGAAAAACATGTCTTCTACAAAAGGAAAGCTATTTCTTCCATTCCCAGGAATGTATTTATTGTTGTTGTTGTTAAGTGTTGTTGAGTTGATTACGACCCATAGCAAGCCTGTGCCGGGGACTGGCCTCGACATAGGAATTTGGTTCACGAGGTGGGGATATCTGGTGGTGATAAAGATATAGAAAGACACACAAGGACACAAAGAGAGAGACAAAGACACACCCTGAAACCAGAGTGGATGCGGGACTGGCATCAGGCAGATCCTGCATTGCAAACATCTCAGCCAAGAAGGCCTTAATATCCTGCACAGTAAACATCTTAGCTAAACAGGCAGTATGGTTGCAATGCTGGACTGAGCCCCCTGCATGCTGTAACGCATGCCTTGCCAGTCGTAATGCACTTGGATTCGTTCTGC